>NC_066870.1:29143959-29291459 GCF_022985175.1 Labeo rohita
CAAATTTTATAATATCCAAGGTACACATTTCTATTAATTATGCACTAGGTAATTCTCTCATATTTATTTCCAGAAAGTTTTGAAAAGGGGTAATTCCATGCAAATCTCAATCTTACCATGAAAAAATTAATTTTTTACCAAGGTTTTTTACTATGGTTAAAATACCCCATTTTTACTGGTGGTTCAAATACCCATGTGAGGTCTCTCTTGAAGTTTTTAAAGCATTTTTTTAATTTTTAGTGCATGATTTTCCATAGTCTGGTAAGTGCTATTTTCAGGCTTGTCACATCCATAACAGTACATATTCCTCATAAACAGACACATAAAATAAAGTAACAATTATATGTTCTGTGTTCTCTATTTGTTGGGTATTATTGCGTCCAGTTTGAGCATTTTAAATCGCAGAAATCCTATAAAGTATGTAGTCTTTAAAAAACAGTGTTCTTTTTTGTCACATCCATAACGCATGATTATTTCCCTATTTTAACATAGAAAACTTGTGCATAGACTGATGTTTTTCTGATGTTTAGACTATCAACAAGGTTTGGTATATTGGTAACACATACATTCTCTAAACATTTATATGTCACAGCCATAAAACTGGATTTGACCTTATATTGACCTTTTAAGATTTTGCTTAAATTTTCCTTATAAATATATATTTTTTCTATTTTATTAAAAAGTTTTAAGAGGTAAATCAATAACAATCACATTTTTTACAATATTTCAAGGTTTATTAGATTTGTTGTATTTTAAATCCAATTTTGTAAAAGGCAAAAAGTTAATCACACTAATTTCAAACTTGAGGAATCATTAGTTTGAATATACATTGAACCAAAAACTATCATTACATCTTAGTTGATAATTCAGTATACTTTATGTTTGATAAAACATCCCATGCTTTGGTTGTGATAGCATATTTGGATATTGACAGTAATGTTTTGGTAGTGACCTCATCACATTATAGAATTTTAACCTACATACTAAAACACTAGTAAAACATACTAAAATACTAAAACATTTGATTTACTGTACTAAAATTTTGTTTATTTCCCCCAAACAAAGGATTATATGTTCCCTTTTGTCACTACAGAAACAATGATGGCATGTTTCGGTTGTGACTGTTACGGTAGTGACAATTTTAGGAGATAACACCCCACCCCACCCCCACTTCGGTCAAATATGCAGGACATTTCCATTTTCTTTTACATGAAGTTTCATAATTTACAAGGAAAATATATATTTTTTTATGTTTTTTATTTCACTTAATCAACAATAACAATGGAATAAAATGCAAAAAAAACGTTTCAATATTTTAATAAGTTGAAATTTAGGGGTCCGTGTCCGGGAGCGCCACCTCCCAATTGCAAGCACCCAATAATGATGATTTTATATATATTAAGCTTACTAATATTTTGAATATTATTATGTGGGTTTGAATAGATAATATTAATATTGTGGGTTTCAACAGATAATAAAAGGATCTTAGTAGACATCTAAGGTCTGAATACTTGAATACTAAAAAAGTTTTTTAAAATGTGTTTTTTGGTTGTGGGACAGCAGTTTGCACTAATTCTGTACAATCAATGCTGTTCTGAAGACAGAGAGATCTAGCCATTTAATGATGGGTGGGTTTAGCAATTTTTTTTAGGAACAGTGCAATGATATAACGTGTTACTTTTTAACTCAAAAAGACACCATAGAGACTATGGGTGACAGACATGCAATTCTCACCAGGTAGACTGTGCGCTGAAAAAAGCTTGTGGTCTCCAGGATCTTGTGCATGACGACTGTCTCGAGTTCATCTGGGTCTAACTGCTCACGTTGTAAAGGCATTCCATTATACAACACCACAGGCAATGGGCCAACACCGGTCTGCTCATAATATGCCTTTCCCTCCTGTGGAGACATAGAATATGTGACCTCAATAAGGGTTATGGTTACAGGGAGACACAGAGAGCTATTAGCACAGGAACCACCTCTGGCTGTCAGTTACATCCATAATCTCTAGAGCTGATCAAAAAATTACCTCATCCACTATATTCTGTCTCTTTTGGCAAGAATATGACACTGGAGATGGGGTACTGATGAAATATTCAAAGCACACACACTAGAAAAACAAATCCTTTACTTTTCTGTTGTTGTCGTAGGCAGAGTCAGGCCCCAGGATGCTGCTGATCTCCACATAGGGATATCTCTTCTCCAACACACCCACCACATGTTCCACCTTCAGTTTGCCTCCACTGGGAACTCTGTTCAACATCTGAAATACACAAGATGATCTCAACACATCCCTGCACAGACATTCAACTGCCTTCTTTATTAAAATCTAAATTAAAAAGTGTGTTTTTAGGCAAACCTATATGCTAGTGTGCTCCTAAACACTGACAAAAGTCTACCACTAAATTGATGTTGTGAAGCACTGGAAAGGTTGCTGACTTACAGATATCATCGCATCGAAAGCCGCCTGGCTGTCAACGTCATCAGCGATGTAGTTGAAAGCTCGCAGTAGAGCCACACCAGCATCCTTCATCCCATCCACCTCATCAAGATCATTTACCACAAACACCACTCCAATTCTGCAGACAGACAGAAACACAGAAATCACCAGAGAGAGACACAACAACTACACTGACAGGTTACAGAGTTGACCAACCACTTCTACAATTTACATTAGAGGATTTATATACAAAATAAATATTTATGGGTTTCAATGTCTTTATTATATATTGAGAGATACTAAAAAAGAAGTGAGGATGACAAGAAAATGACCAGATTTGAACCTGCTTTCTTGCAGGAGCACCATGGCCCCTACGAATTGTGAAATATTAATCATGTTCTTTTAATAATGTTCTCTCTATTTTCAGACTGACCTGAGTGGGATGTTGTTGCTGTAAAACATCTCAGCCACGCTGATCAGCTCTGCCGTGTTCTCATGGGTCGGATCCAGAATCATCACCTGTCAGAATGACAAACACGTTATGAAATGATTTGCAGAATCTATGTGCATTAGGTTTACACTGTGAAATGTTAATGGGATAGTTCACCCAAAAATGAAAGTTCTGTTACTCACCCTCAAGTCGTTCCAAACCCTTAGGACCTTCGTTCGTCTTCAGAACACAAATGAAGAGATTTTTTAATGAAATCTGAGAGCTTTCTGACCCTGCATAGACAGCAACGCAACTACCACATTCAAGACCCAGAAAGGTAGTTAAGACTGTCATGAAGGTGTGTCAAAGACTGATATGGAAGAGAAGAAATTGTTGAATAAAGTAGCTATTTTTGATTTCTTTGCACACAAAAAGTATTCTAATAGCTTAATGAAACTAAGGTTGAACCACTGATGTCACATGAATAGACATGTAATAATATCAAAATCTCACAAAACGATAATATCGCAATATGAAGTCCACAATAAGATATTTATTGTGATTAAATAAAAAAAATAAAAAAATAAAGACTTGGAAAAAAATAACATTTTGTATATTTTAAAGTTCAATTATTATCTAATGCACTTTGACAGCTCCAACCCATGTTCCTAAGCAAACTTAAGTTAAAAAAAAAAAAAAAAAAAAAAAAAAAAGAGGTCAGTGAATTGACGTACCTGAACTTTAAATGAGACTCAACCTCTTTTTTATTTGTGATATACTGACTTATTCTAAATTACATTCACACTGGTGTTTTAGAAGCCAAACTAATTAGAATGCAATAATAATAATAACAACAATTTTATATTATTGGTATTCCTATGACAGTAATAGCCATATATCGTAAAACAATTGCACTGTAAAATAAATGAAAATAAATATTTCATAGGTATATTATTTGTGATTTACACTACAGCAGAGAAATTACAAAGCTTCTTTCCTACATTTGTACACTTGAAAGAGATGTTTTGAATTTGGACCGCAGTAACGTTACCCATTTAAACCACTAGCTGTCAGCAATTCATACAGCACTTTTAACTTTTACGTTTTTATTTTGACAGATACAGCAGTAGAGCTTTTATTTTGAGGGAAAATTCCAGCTTTAGTGAAAACAGGCTTACAAAATGCATTTCACTACAAATCTAGTGAAATGTTGTAATCATCTGCTGTGAAAATAAAGCATAACTGGCTGCTGTTGCATCCCTAAACAGGCGCTAAACTCACAGCACATGCAATAAACGAGAGAATATCGAGACAGTTTTGCTATCGCGATACCATGATACAGATAATATTGTTACATCCCTAGGATGAAGTCATTATCCTTGTTTTTTTGAGCATAAAAAGTATTCTTCGTAGTTTTTAATTCGCATTCAGAAGATGAACAAAGGTCTTACGGGTTTGGAACGACATGAGGGTGAGTGACAGAATTTTCATTTATGGGTGAACTATGCCTTTAATGTCTGAATGACATTGTCATATTTGCACAGCTCCTGCAATACGTACCAGATTATGAAAGTTCTTCCGGATCTGTCGAATGACTCCTGGAAAGGTGGGCCGCAACAGCTCCTGGACATTAGAGGGCCAGGACACATATCTGCCATCTGTCTCCAGGTTATTAATCCACTGGACAAAGAGAAAAATATGGCTTTTTCTCTATTCCCTCTCCTAGAAAACCAGGCTTAAAAAAAAAAAAAAAAAAAACAACAATATGTGGCTCACATTAACAGCAGGGCTGCGGATGTCCACTGCATAGTCAGAGTCTGAAGGCTGGACATTGAGTTTGAGGATGTCGTGGATGTAGGGTGTGTCTATGAGCAGACTACGGAGACCCTCCATGACCCTTGCCTCATTCCTCAATATGTCAAAAACGCTGCAAAATTCAAACAATACACAATAGTTGCAGCATGGCAGTTAAAAAAAACAATGAACAAATACATCAATCTTTATTATACTAATTACTTAAGGCATATAACACATTCAAAGGTTTAGGGTCTGATTTTTTAAAGCAATTAAGGCTTTTATTCAGCAAGGGTACGTTAAATTGTTCAAAAGTAACAGCAAAGACATTTTAAAATTCATTTTACCATTTCACATAAATGCTGTTCTGTTGAACTTAAAAAAAAATGTCAGCCTTGCCATCACAGGAATAATTTACATTTTAAAATACACTACCAGCCAAAAGTTTTTGAACACTAAGATTTTTAATGTATTGTAAAGAATTCTTCTGCTCACCAAGCCTGCATTTATTTGTTCCAAAGTACAGCAGAAACAGTAAAAATTTTGAAATATTTTTACTATTTAAAATAACTGTTTTCTATTTGATCATATATTATAAAATGAAATGTATTCCTGTGATCAAAGCTAAATCCTTAATGATGATCTTTCAGAAATCATTCTAATATGCTGATTTACTTAATAATAATAATAATAATAATAATAATAATATTATTATTATTATTATTATGATCATCAATATTTAAAACAGTTGCATACTTTTTTTAAGGATTCTTTGATGAATAGGAAGATTCAAAGATCATAAATTATAGAGATTAATACTTTTATTTACCAAGGATGCTTTAAATTGATCAAAAGTGATGATAAAGAAATGTATAATGTTACAAAATATTTTTATTTCAGATAAATGTTCTTCTAAACTTTCTATTTATCAAAGAAATCTAAAAAAAAAAATAAAAAAAAATAATTACTCAGCTGTTTTCATAATAATAATAATAATAATAATAATAATAATAATAATAAATGTTTTCTGAGCAGCAAAACACAATTTTAGAATGATTTCTGAAGGACTGTGTAACTGGAGTAATGATGCTAAAAACTCAGCTTTGAAAACACAGGAATAAATAACATTTTTAAAAATATTCAAATAGAAAACAGTTATTTTAAATAGTAAAAATATTTCAAAAATGTACTGTTTTTGCGGTACCTTGGATCAAATAAATGCAGGCTTGGGGAGCAGAAGAGACTTTTTTTTTTTTTTAAAAAAACATTGCCAATCTTACTGTTCAAAAACTTTTGACTGGTAATGTATACTCAAATAGAAACCAACTATTTGATATTGCATATTGTATATATTCACAATATTACTGCTTTTACTGTATTTTTGGCTTGGTGAGCAGAAACTTTTCAAAAACATACCAAAAAAATCATGCCAAACAGTTGAACAGTAATGTATAGGTAAATATGAAATAATGTTTTATTTAGTTACATTTTTAATATTAAATAATTATTTTTAGACTTCTAAGTATAACTAATTATTGTTTATGATTGTATTATTATGATATTGTATTTAATATGACATACGTAATTAGAAAAAATAAATAAATCTAGCTGCTTACCTGAAAATATCCTGCACATCCAGATCAATATGAAGTCCATTGATAAACAAAGCCGAGTCCCCTGGCTGGAGACCTAACGTCCCTTTAAAATACTAGAGGAGACATAAGAACATGGGACATTAGGTATGACACATTCACAATTAGCCTTAATGTAACCTTCCAAGCCCTGTGGGTTGCTAATCCCTGGATGAAACATATGTTTCTGTCACTTTCTTAGAGCAGAACAGAAGTTGAAAGAGATGCTTAATATGATCTATAATTCAGACAGACTCTTTTGAGCCTAAGGCCATTTCCACTCTATATATTCATGCTTTTATCCGTGGCACTCATGTTTGTTATTCGCTAAAGGCACATGCATTAGAGCGAGGGAGCTCGTTAGAGAACCTTAAAGAGCCTCTATTCGTCAAGTTTCCCAGCATGCAATTACAGTGAGGAATGAGGAGCAGGTCCGTTACACGTCCTCATTACAAGAGGCAAGAAACAGTTTTAATCACAGAAAGGAAATGACTGAAACAATGAACGAAGCCACGAATAAACCGCATTCGCCGCATTTACTTCATTCATTACCTTTTCAGCGACAAAACAAAAGCGTTTACACTCATTCCAATACAGAGGAATGTGACGAAAACAAGCAGAGAGGTGTAAAGGAATGATTCTCCATTCCATTAAAAACTAAAACACTTTACAACCAATGTTCTTTCGCTCTTTCATTTTAGACGCAGGTTTTAATGTAAGGGAAGAGAGAATCATTGCAAGACTTTGTCAAGACTTTTCTTTGTGAATTATGAGGCAGAAAACAAAGACGCTTCTTTGAGTCCATTATCTCAGTGGTGCAGCAAAAAAAACGCAGTGAATGAGAATACCTGCTGACGCCACAGTTTTAAGAAAAGGACTCTAGAAACATGAAAAAACAATGGTAGCCCTCACCTTTTGATTTTCCTCAATCTCCTTCCGGATCTCTGAATTAACCACCGTTTTTGTTATGGACCTGAGAGGGGAGAGAGAAATGTGAGCGGTTATACTGAAAATGATTCATTAGCTCATCGCGGTGATTCATTATAATCAAATTCTGAATGCACAGCCTACTGTAATCTGCATAAAAATGACTGTTTTAATCAAAGCTGTTTAACTAGATAGAGATGAGATTGCTTTCACTGACGTCATGCAAATACATTCAGATATAAAAAAAAAAAAAAAGTTTTTGTAGAGTCGATGAGTCAGAGCCACAGTTAATTGCTCTGGGCGATACATGACTGCATATTACGCTCCATGATGTCAAGGATCACTTTAACAAAATTGCATTTTAGCGTGAGCTGCACATTTAAAATACATTTGCCAAAAAAAAAAAAAAACTGCTGCGCCGTCTGGGCCAAATAAAGCATATTATTTTCATGATAACTGCTGACGGCTCATTTTTTTCCCCTTAAAGTGTTAATTAAACCTTGGAAGGCAGTAAAGGCTCAAAACATCCAGCTCGGAGTAAACTTTCTGATGACTTGAGCGCTCTGCTGCCAGGGTTTCTGAACCGAAAGCACTTACTACTATAAAGCCTATGAGGAATTAATGAATAAACAGAGAAAAGTGGCTTTTGAAAGTGGAATAATAAATTGTACGCCACGTATAATGTGGTATGTCACACCTGGTTAGGACACAGTGTAGCTGGCATCAGTTCACAGCGTTCACTAAAAGTCAATTGCTGTGTGAAGTGTTAGAATCTCAGCCAATCAAAACATGTTCAATGTCAAATATACAGCTAAGTGGAGTAGGATCAGTGATATTTTAAAATAAGAACACAAACAAAAGCCGGAGGAAACAGGATTTTCTTTACTTTGTCATGTCTGGTTAGGACTCAGTCTATTTAAAGAGTTTGGTTCCAAAACGCTATAAATCCATTTTGATTAATTTGAGTAAAAATTACCAAGATAGTGGCAAGAAAACCACTATTTGTCTGTTTCAAACTTTCACATAGCATCTTTAGGTTACAATAACATTAAAGGGGTTATCAGATGCCCATGATGAGTTGATATGATTCTTTAGGGTCTTAAAGAAAAGTCTTTAATATACTTTGGTTATTAATTCTCAATGGTAGTGTAAAACAACACCCTTTTTACCTTGCCAAAATCAGCTCTGCAAAAATCATTTTGGTCGAGGCTGCTTTAAATGCAAATGCAAATGAGCTCTGCTCGCCCCGCCCCTCTCTTCTCTCTGTGGAGTGACGAGCCTATTTACTTTAGCCGCATTTAGCCGTGTTTAGCCGTGCTTAGCTAAACTTGCTAACTACCACATTAGGATTCATAAAAAAATCCCCTTATACTCACTTCTGCTGTAAGTGAAGCTGGATCACGAATGATTCGTGTGAACATAGACGGATATATGTAGATCAGGAGGTGCATTCCCTTTACAAACAAACATAATCCACTGCATTTTCAGCAGCTCAGATGTTGGGAGCAAATGACGACCACTATGTTCTTTATTACATCCAGCAACCCAACACCTCAATCGCTCAATCGGAGATATTCTTGTCTAACTTACATCCCTGCTCCAACATCAAAACATGGAGGTGGGACTGTTACAACTGATCTGGGGTAAGACGCTCATGTCAATCAACTATTGTGGGAGCGGCCTCTGTCGGTGTGACGGCACACATTATTTATTATTTTTACAGATTAATTAAAAACCACTGCATGGACTTTTATCATTACAGGGTAGATTTGTACATACACTGCCAACACACATTAATGTACAAACATGTAAAAGTGAACTTAGCATCCAATGATCCCTTTAAAAAATGAAATCCAGATTTTGATTTTCAAAGATTTATTATAGAAACTGACTGTTTTTTTTCCCAAAATGCAATAAATCCACCAGGGCTCTACGCTTACTTTTCTTTTTAAGAGCAGTTGTGCTCCTAATTTAAAAAACTAGCCTTCCCATTACGAGATGATATTTGACTCCTTAAAGTGAATTAAAGGGAATTTTGTTTTTACCTTTGTATTGGCATTTTTCTAATTTTATGTATGTCATCTTTTATGTCAAACTTTTAATAAGCTTTTTAAATTTCTGATTAAAACAACAGAATAAGAACAAGTATAATAAGAATATGTTACCTATCAAATAAAATCAGTATTAACAAAATTAATTTGTACTATAGAGGTGGTACAGAAGAACACAAAAGTGGCTTGTAGGTGTATTTTTATGTTTAATGAGGCTCAGAGGTGGCATGAGTGCAATCAAATTCATAAATTCATGTTGAGATTATTGTTTTAAATATAAAATGAATATAGATATATTAAATTTAAATAACTGAAAAGATACTTTAAAAATTAAACTAAAACTGCAAGTAGGTGGCGGCAAGTCACTGATTTAATTACTGAATCACGTAATTCATTTGATTTGTTTGAACAGCTCATTCATTCAGGAATAAAGCAAGTGACTGTCTTTATGAATGGGAAATTGAATCATTGACTCACTAAATTTGTTTAAAAACGCACATTCACTCATAAACAAAACACCACTGTGTTTGAATGGAGATGCGCAGCGGCTCAGTTGTGACTTGTTTCAAACTATTTTTGACAACGAAATAGAGCAAAATCGTGCAATAGGGTTATGGTCAGACAATGTAAGTCACTTAATATTAACTTCTTGTTTATTTAAATGTTGTATTAAATCAATATCTCATTTACAAACTCCCTTAAAAATCATTAAAAGCTGTCACTCATCTTAGTTCATCGCAATCTCACAAAGTTCCATTATAATCAACGAAGCTCTCTACACTGCACAATAAATCTCTTATTCACACTCTCTCTGTAATTTATTTATGAAAGGATTGTCTGTGATACATTACTCAACGTTGCAAAAACACATTCAAACCTTTGAAGCTCCCTCAACAGAAACAGAAATATGCTGATCGGGTCAGTCGCACTGTTGCTCTTTTTTTTTTTTTTTTTTTTTTTTCAGTCACACGCAGTAGATTTTAGTTGCAAAAGCCCTGTCCATGACACTTTTTTTTCAAAATGCAATATATCATGCATATGCAATATTACATTTCTCATGTAAATGATTAGATTTCGATGGCTTGGATTATTCATTTTTTTGTTTGTTTGTTGATCACAAAGCACAAAGCAGATGAGCAAAACTAGGATGCCGGGTGTATTCAAAGCGCCTTTACTGTTTACAATGTGTGGAATGGTGCGCTGTGATTGGTTGAGCAGATGTATTGCATTCTGCAGAGAAGTGAGACTAGCGTTTGTCATGGTTTGGAAAGACAGGGAGGAAAAATGTCAGAATAACACGGCGGATATCGCATTTTGCGTAAAATTAAAAATGGACTTTTCAATACCGACAATACAATACTGATTTTGGCAGGAGTTCTTTTTTTTTTTTTTTTTTTTTTAAATGGCATTTATCGTGTTTTGGAACCAAAATCTTCATTTATTTACCTGGCTTTGGTGGGGAAGTTCTGGCTCAAATCCCTCATGACATTGAGAGCGTCCACAGAGGGAGCTGCCAGGATACGTGCGGCAGTCTGAAAGCTGAGATCTAGAGAAGAAGGATAAAGAACACATGTTATTCATACTTGCATTTCTGCTCCTGAAATATTTAAGATCTAATTTGAAATAGTCATGACCTGTATATGCCATGCCAATTTCTCAGATTCTACATTTAATGCATATGATGTGCCAAAGCACTTTTCCAGCACCGTTGGGAATAGTGCGTTCAACTGTGTGTGTGTGTGTTGGCTCTGAGGTTTTGCTAAATGTGACTAGTCTCTGATGAGTTTACCTTGATAGAGCAGTAATGAGCTCTGGGCTAGAGGGAGTTGTGTTTGACAACCACACAAGGCCAGCAGAACCACAGCTAATTAACAATGTGAAATGTTCCATTTGCGTACCGTCTGAATGAGTATTGAGCTACCCGAATGCTCCTTTAGTCACTGGTAATATAATAATTGAGTTTGAAAGGCCTTGCACAGTAGCATTAATATAAGTGTGCCAAATATGTGTTAAAGCAATGGTACAAGAGGCTATAGCACACATCTCTTGTGGCCTTCTGCTTCAATATAAACACCTGCAGCCAACAGGCATTTAATGTAGATGGCAGAAGTTCCACCAGTTCAGAAACACTCACCTTGCATCTGCCAGACTTTAAGTGGAGCCATCTCATTGGTGCTCTCAATCAAATGCTTCCGGAGCTCCTTCAACTGTTCCTTAAGTTCAGGATAAATGGTCCTGACAAATACAACATGTCAAACATACATTGTTATGTAATTTCAAACATAGGGATGCATTTTAGTCAATAGAAGGTAAAGTTTAATGTTCATGAATTACTTGAGTTTGCCAAACAGAAAGCCCTGGACTTCATCCACAGGATCGTTTTCACCTATTACAGTGGCATTCACATCAGCTCCAGCTGTGAAAAGTGGAGAAAAGACAAATTAGTTTGCTAATTAGACAATATCTGTATTTAAATTACATAGACTTTCTTTCAAAACTACAACACAAAGACTATTGGCTCAGGGTCAGAAATTAACTTTTCTATTAAGGGGCAATATTTGAACCCCTGAAATGTTTTCCAAGGGCATTTTTTACATCTGTGAGGCCAATTTTTATAATGACATTATTGTTATAAAAAACATATGTTGTCTTTATTGTCAAATACTTAAATTTACCCAATCACTTTAATCAATATTTTAAACTGTTGTAAGTTACAATAGACTGTTTAAAATTGTAAAAAAAACAGGAGCTCATAGGGCTGCAATATTATGAAAAATTATTACTGTATATTATTGCGCCTTATACTGTAATAATGATTATTAATATCAATATAGAAAACAATATAAAATATTTTGGCTTTGTTTTCGGCATGTCACATTCAAAGTCTAGCACAAGTTATGCAAAAACTCCCACTACAATCACTGAAGCTACAAAATGAATTGACACTTTTCATTCATTTTCACTTTAATCGTGACAGCTGTAATATGTTGTTTTTTTTTGTGTTCATTTTGGTGGCATTTTTGCCACAAGCACTTAATTTCTGACTCTGTTTTGGCTGCTGTCATACCTTGAACTTGTGTGTCATCTTTGGCTTTGTACTCTTGGTTTTTGATAGCCAGCTCCACTCCATATCCAGACAGGTGCACTTTATCCTTGCTGGGGTTCTGCATGGGTGAACGGGTATATGGAAGACTTATTCATCTCAAGATTAAAACACAATTTCAACTGTATTTAAACTACTTTTCATTAAAATACTAAGAGTTTTAATTCTCACCGACACAAAGTGGCGTAAAACGTAAGTGATCAGGCCCTTGTTGGTTTTGGCCAGCATCAGCTGATGGAACCTGGAGAATTCTTTGGTGCCCAGCTCAGCATAAAGAATCACAACCGGTGCATCAGGATTGGCTGAGGGGAATTTGTGATCGCCTTTAAACAGGTATGGCTTGGGCCTGAAAATAAATAAATAATATAAAAAAAAAAATTCTAACAATATAAGTCTTTGCTAGCACTTTTTAACAATTGAACACATCCTTGGTGAATAAAAGTATTAATTTCTTTAAAAATAAAAGAAAGAATAAAAGTTTACTGACCACAAACTTACAAATGATAGTTTATATTGTTACAAAAGATTTCTATTTTAAATAAATGCTGTTCTTTTTTACTTTTTATTTTTTCTGGAAAAAAAAAAAAAGTATCACAGGTTTCAACAAAATATAAAGCAGCACAATTGTTTCCAACATTGATAATAAAACAACATATTAGAATGATTTCTGAACGATTATGTGGCACTGAAGACTGGTGTCATGATGCTGACAAATTTAACTTTGCATCACAGGAATAAATTACATTTGAAAATATATTCACTTAGAAAACATTTATTTCAAACAAAACAATATTACTATTTTTTGGGGGATTTTTGATCAAATAAATGCAAAAAAAAAACACATTAAAAACGGCAGTGTACATGGTTATATATATACATATATATGGTTGTGTTTAGGTTACTGATACTTTATTTTAAATGTATTTGTATTATGGAAAATGTTTAAATGTATATTTACACTCACTAGTTCAAATAAATTGCCTAGAGATGAGACAAATGAATTCATAAAAGTAAAAAAAAGTCTCTAATTAAAGCAGACAGGAGAACTGCATGCACAATAAATATAATACAACATGAAAAAGGCTTTTATGTGGATTTAGATGTTAGTCTATCTGTTAGTCATGCAAAATTCTAAAATTATTGTGCCATTTTTATGCTTTTATAATTTCAAAAGACATTTAATTACAGAAATTTAAAAGTGCCTTATTTACTATCTGTTTGTATCCTGATTAGCAACATTTTCAAGCATCCTCAAGAGAGTGCTCATTTAAAAATGGATTTTATGAGTCACTCCACCAGGCTTACTCACTGATGACTTTATTTTTATATTTTTGGGGGGGAATATTGAAAATATGTAAATACATTCACAAATACAGTGGGTAATGTTGGACGGAGGCTACAGTTGTTACTCACCGTTCTAAGGCGTTGTCCAGCATGACTTTAAGCCTTTCAGTATCACAAGACGTCTGCCCATGTACGTTGAAGAATGCTTTACAGCCAGGTGGAGGAGGCTCATTCGATGCGATCTACATAAACAAACAGTCCAACAAATTGAGTCAAACAGGTTCTCCTAAAATTACATTAAACAGCTGTGGAGAGGCCTCACCCACCTGCTGGAAGGAATGGACGGTGGACGAGTAGGCCCTCAGAGATAAGGCGAACTTAAGCAGGTTTAGCTGCACTGGGCTCAGCAGCACACTGGCTCTCTTCAGGATCAGATCGTAGTATGCCAGATCTGTTTCTAAAATATGGACAGTATGAACAGTCTGGTAGTCTGATTGGTGAACAGCATGTTAAGCAAAGACAGAAAAATGCTGGTGCTTTGGAACTATTTTCATTAACCTTACATAAAATACTGCAGCAAAAAAGTAAAGTATACAATATTTAGATAGATTTCAAAAAGTTATAGCTTCATAACAATAAACAAACATGCTGACAAGCCTCAGCATGTTTATGAAGTGAAAGTAAAAGATGGGATTCAGATCAAATATTACCATCATGATCTTTCTCAATATTTTGATTGGCTTCCACAAAGTCCCAGAACTTGTCCTGACTCTCTTCAGCAAGGAACTCACTGTAAAACATTATAAAGGCATATTTTAGTATTAGTAACCGTTAGCATAAAACAATATATTAAACATGCTGTCATTATTGTTTGTTCAAGCTAACCTGGCCTCCAACAGGAGTGGTGTAGAGGGCCATTTAGTGGTCAGTGTTGTAGTAACAGCTTTTGAGTCCCCATTGACAGAGTGGACAGAGCCCAGAGCCAGCAGTGCAACACACAGCATCCACATTTTCCTACAAAAGCCTGAGAAAATGAAACTCTTTAGTCTCTGCTTGAGGACGGGACTCATAGGTAATAGTACACCACAAATTCTCCAAAAGCTGGAGTGGCTAAACCATAGAGATATATATAGGTTAAACCTTTTAAATAGAAAGTGAAGCAGACGTTGAAACTGTCCTCTTTAAACTACATTAAACACACCAAATTAGAACTGACACGAAATACCTGCAAACTATTATCATAAAACGCGTAAATACATATCACACATGTAAACAGACGTAGCCTTCAAATGTTTCTGCACTGTTTGTATTTCACTTCATTTGACAGCTTGAAGAGGACAGCGCGTCCTGACTCTCAGCCAATCAGAGCGCTCATCGTGGACATTAAGCTTAGCTTGATCCAATCAGCGTTCTCATCGAGCAGAAGTTCCGGGTTCTCATTAACTTCCTGCATTACAACAAATTCTTCCAAAGCATATTTTACGAGGATGAATTAATATTTAATAGCATCTAACTGGTACTCCATATTTTATCGCACTGTGTAAAAACAAGCAGTACCATATGACTTATATAATCATGATGCGAAGGATTGCTATTCGATTTTTACAGGTTATGAGAATGAGGTGCGACTTAATTCAAATAGTCTTAGATCATAGTAACCAGAAAGGAAGAATCCAGCGTTTAAATGAGATCACTTCTCTGTTTACCACATTGGCAGTCCTTATAACTGTGCAAGAACGACTAATCACATACATTTTCTTCGACCCAGTTGCAAAATGGATTAAGTGACGTATTCATACACTCTATCATTGCAATAAATGCAATACGACAGAATTATGCTGTGAATAAAGTGAGCAATCATACCAGCACCGGCTTCTGAATCTGCTTCGTGAGTTGCCATGTTTGGACGGTATAAGTGGTCCATCCCACCGTTCGTCTGTAGATTCTGCTCTTTGTGCCTTTCCAGAAATACAGATTTACGTGGAAGCAAAATCACATATGATATTATAAGTGGCACATTAACAACATTGTTAATAATATACAATAGCGTATTGGAAAAGAACTGTCAGGAATTCTAATAAAAGGCAACAACATAATGAAATGTTTCACTGGCTATACGTTAGACAGCTAATTAGTCATAGGCGCCATTTTGGCTCAAGAAGAGCACGCGGGAGCCTTTAACCCAGATTTTAAAGGGCAAGAATGGAAACTGGATTTGTAGTGATGACGCGTGAAGATAATGACTAAATGCAAGGTGTTTTTGCCTTATGTTTTCTTCGCACTAGTGTGTATGATGTCTATTTTAAACAGCGACCGTGGTGTAATACTGTACACTGACACAAATATATTTCTATAAATAAGCCATATGGCGTTTATTGTTTTTGGGTAGAAGCCATGAACTTTGAAGGTCTGACATGCTTAGTTTGATGGATACTGTAACGTCCTAAAATAAAAATATTTATTTTGTTATTTTTATTTTTTGTTAACTACTCATTTACAATTAATTGTATCAACAGAGTGTTTTCACGACATGTCATCAGTCGGCCATATTGGCAGTACTGAGTGTAAACAATGCCACTGAACCAAACTAAACTCACATTTTTTGCTGATTATTGCTACTGAAAATGGTCAATTATTGTCATGTTTTGGGCTGTACTAATTGGTTGAACCAGGAAAAACATTTGAAGTACTACAGACTGCCAAAAGTAATAACACATCAAGGAGAAGAGTGCAAAAAACTGTCTGAGGAACAAAAGGCGTTTGTGGTTGGCCAAACTGAGCTAGGATTCCAGGGCAAGAATCTTGACAACATTGCTGTTTGTTCTTATAATTCCCAGTCAGGTAGGTGAAATATTAGGCGAATATCTTAATTAATCCCAGCAGGCACACAACGTCATAAGACGCTGATATTTGGTTCAGTTTCAGTTGCGACATCGGTTGACCAAAATTCAATGTAAATTCAACGTTTAATGTCAACGTTAAATTGATGTCCAATACCAATGTCAGCTGACGTTGATATTTTGTTGTTTTTAGGTTGTGTAACCAAAATCCAACATTAAGTCAGCGTCAAATTGACGTCAAATACTGACGTCAACACGATTTTCATACTCAACCAAAATGCAACGTCTGTCCGACATCATGTCCAACGTCAACCTGACGTTATATAGACGTCCAGTGCCTGCTGGGATACTGCTCGTATGTATCTTTACCACCTATTAACTTTAGTTTGTCAAAATATTTCCTGCTTACTAAGTCCTTCTCTATATGATTTAGCAGCTTCCACATGTTTTTCCCGTGGTTTAGACAGCATAAATTAGCAGAACAACATATTCAGTAGTACATTAACCGTACAAGTATGGCTGCGCATCCGGATAATTGACGCAAACCCATATTGACGGTTTCTACCAAACACATGGTATTGTAGAATTAACAAGTTACACTTACATTGTACCTTTTGTAACTGTAAGAAAAGAAACCCAAATTTACATTAATGTATCCCATTAATAGACAGCTCATTCTATTAAATTACAAAATTGGTTGCAGATCTTAACCCAAATTGAATTCCATTGTACACTTAACAATATTTCAGGATCTGTCATGTACCTCAATAACTCAATTAGCTTACACCTAAATGATATGTAGTAACTCACCGTCCCATAGGAACATTTAGCCTAAAAATAGAGACTGAATGGGTTGGTTTCACCTTTAACTGTTCCCTTTAATTTCTCATGGACCACTGCATGACACATTTAAACCAGGACAATAAAGAGAAAGAACAATTCAAACGATGCTTCATAATGGATTTTGAAAAAAGAAAAGGGTTTATGTTTTTAATACACTCAGTTGCAAACTTTTTTAAATTGGCACGTCTGCTTTTATGAAGTAACACAAGTGTCTCAATGTGAATATTCGATTCTCAATCATCTTGTCAGAGGAAATAACTATCTAGACTTTAATATGATACATTTCTCTTTTGGGATTCATAAAGTTGCATTTTACATCTTTATCTTGCATTACAGATGATGCTTTCAGGCTGTTAGCAAAAAACGGAAAAGATTTTTTATTACCAGAATTCTGCTGCATCAAAACAAAAAGACTAATTGCACAGCTTTAAGACGTGGCTGTCAAGCCGTAGGTGATTCTCATTTTTATTATTTGCCTATTTTTCCGGTTTCTACCCAGCATGAGAATGAAAGAGCCTGCGGAGATGCTCTGATCCTGCTAAATAGTTCAATGCCACTGCTGGGTCAGATGTCAAAATCCATGCTCAGTTTATCAATATCAGGCATGATTGGACACCCTGGATCTGTTTGGCTATTACCACCCAAGCTCAGACTGACAAGGGCAAGCTTGATGCTTCAGCCGGATATTTATACATGCTTCCATTGGCTTTTCTTGTGGTAGAGCAACACAACCTGTGACGGTGTGGCAGAAATTGCATGCTCCGGCATCAAATTAAACCGTAGATCAAGCGTGACAGGTCGAAGTGCGCTTCTGAGGGGACAGAGAGCCCTGGGTGCTTTATGAGGTCAAGGTGGCTCCATTATGCATTAGCCTGTGGACAGAAAAGAGAAAAGTCTAGTGCAAAAGCCGCTTTCCTCTTTGCCGCAGTGGCTGTTAACCTTTCCGCTGGAGCGCCTACCTTTAATATCCAAGGGGGACTGTAAAACCAGCAGCCTGCTGCGAAAAGGGTCTGCTCATAAAAATCAATTACCCTGATTAGAAGGCGATTTGCAGAAGTCCTTCAAAGCCAACAATGAGCAGAAATGACAGTGCGATACAGAGCTGAGTTTAATATTCTGCACGTCTGTAAAATTTCAGAGAACGATCCAGAAAATTAATGTCGACTCCCGTCACTAAATTCCTTAAGAAGTGCTGTGGGGAAACACTTGAGAAACAGTTTTCGAGAGGAATAACAATCGAGTTTGAAAGCTTTTCGAGGATGTGACATCATGTTTCCATGGCACTGACTTATATTTCCCGGTGCTAAATTATATGTCTCACCTTTAAAAGCCAAGTAAGGACCACACACATAAAAGGTGAAAATGGCAACGTCAGTTCCACATCATCCAAAACAGCTAGAAACTAAGAAGCGAAAAGCACTCGTAACATAAATTACAGCTGCAATTGATGACTAATGATTATAGATCAGTGCCACTAAAATCGAATTTACTGTGACAAGTTTTAAATCAAGCTATTTGAGGTGAATTTTGTGATACGATCAGGACAGGAACTACTTTAGATGCTGAGAGGGACGTGTCGCCCCCTTCATATTCAGATTAGTCGTCTACCGATATGTAAAAACATAGCTAAATAAATAAAAATAAATCTAAATAAAATATACAAAAACATTATTCATTTTATTTTAGGTAGATGACAAGGCAAGGCTCATTTTAAAAGTTAAAATCCTAAAATAACTAAAACTGTATCTGACTAATAAAATGGACAAAAACACAACAAATTGATTGAAATGTAACTAAATTAAATTGAAATATATAAAAAATAAGTTAGTTAACCAGTCAGGGTTATTATTGTTAGCTAAAACTAAATAATTAATAAAATAAAATGATAAATTAAATTAAATTATATTTAATTTGTATTATTAAATACAAATCCCTGAATATATAATATATATATATATATATATATATATATATTATGTTAGCTAAAACTAAATAATTAATAAAATAAAATAAAATGATAAATTAAATTAAATTAAATTAAATTATTAAATACAAATCCCTGAATATATATATATATATATATATATATATATAAAAATCTAAAAAATGTACAATTATTTTATTTTAGCTAGGTGACAAGGAGACAAAGATTAACTAAAACTAAAACCAATTTAAATAAAATAAAATACACATTACCTAAATATATAAAAATAAATCTAAATAAATATACAAAAAAAAAAAAAAAAATCAAATTATTTTATTTCAGCTAGGGGACAAAGGAAAACCTCTCATTTTAAAAATTAAAATCCTAAAATAACTAAAATATATATATTTAAAATCCTAAAATAACTATATCTATCTATCTATCTATCTATCTATCTATCTATCTATCTATCTATCTATATATATATAAACATTAGGACTTTTATATAAATATACAAAAAATTATTTTATTTCAGCTAGGGGACAAAGGAAAACCTTAAAATAACTTTAAAATGTAACTACAATTAATTAAAATAATACAAATACAAAAACTATAATGGTATGTCAGTACTACAATAAAACACTTGTGTGGGGTTTTAGATAATTAATGCTTATAAGAATAGTTCAAGAAAAACAGAAAGGTTTTTCCATCATTTATTCACCCAAACCTGTATAACCCTTTTTTTCCTTTTGGAATATAAAAGCATCTGAAACAGTGTTGGACCCCACTGACTTTCATTATAAGTAACAAAATGTGTTCTATAGAAGAAAAATAGTCAAGTTTGGAACAAGGTGCAAGTAAGTACATTTCATTTTTGGCTGGACCATCACTTTAAAATGACTTGGTCCTCTCTAGTCCGTGCTTGAATAATTTTAGGCTCTTTTGTTTTAATAAATTCAAGCTGCTGAGGCCAATGGTTAATTGTTGAGCTCAAAACAAAAGTATGTTGTAGCCCTTCGTCATCTAGGTTCAATACTTATTGTGCTAAGCTATAGAAATTCTCCTAATTCTTCTCCCAGCCACTTCATCTTCTCTCTATATACTGTATTTGTCATACTGGGAATTCTTATTATATCCTGGCAGAACAATGGCCGGGGTGCAAGTGATTCTCAACGTGGCTCTTGTCCAAGAGACACAGCGTGGCAATTCATTACCCCTGCAGAACTCAGAGGAGCCGGAGTGATTACCCCCATCCATTTCAGACAATAATGGCTGCTGATACGCTGCTTCTCTGCCGTTCAATTCAACAGGACAAAGAAGCGTGTCTTGATATCTGTGCCAGGAGGTATTTTGTAATTACCAGGGAGAGCGCTCTCGTCTGAGTCAGCTGCTTCTGTAGCGTAGCCTGGGCTTCAGCGGCTGATGTCTGCTGCGCCGTGTGTGTGTGATGCTGTCTGTCAGCTTTATGTTTGAGGTACTCATGGCAGCACTAAGGGTCATTCCTGTCGTGTATACACCATTTTTTACTTAAAGGGATAGTTTACCCAAAACAAAAATTCTGTCATTAATTACTTAATCTCATGTTATTCCAAACCTGTAAGACTTTCATTCATCTTCAGAACACAAATTCCGATATTTTTGATGAAATCCGAATGCGTGTGGTGCTGCTGACACAGGAGCTGGCGTTCTGACGTAGAATGTCCATCTCTCTTATCGTCTGTATATTCTGATTCAGATAAGTAAGACTGGGCAAAAAAAATTGCAAGTCATCCTCTCTGTAGAAATCTTCAGACATGTTTAAAAAGACTGTTTCATGTACAGCGTGTCTTCCTTTGCTTATAAACATTTCATCTCATTTTTGGGTGAGCTATCCTGTAATACCATGCCGTTTTAGTGGCATGTTAATTTTTTTTTTTTTTTTTATAGTCAGAGAATAAACTATAAAATGTTTTGAGAAAAAAGTTCTCAAAAAATGCCAACTATATTCTCATAATTTGTACTTTTTTCTCTAAATATTTAGACTTTATTCTCAAATAATTTTAACTTTATTCTCATAATTTTGACTTTATTCTCATAATTTTGACTTTTTTCTTAACATATTTCACATTTATTCTCATAATTTCGACTTTGTTCGCAAAATATTTTAACTTCTTTGTCATAGTTTTGACTTTATTCTCAAAATATTTATTCTCATAACTTGTACATTTTATCAAAATATTTTGACTTTATTCTCGCAATTTTGACTTTATTAAAAAAGTTTAAACTTTATTCTCGTAATTTCGAATTTTTGGTCCAAATATTTTGACTTTATTCTTGTAATTTTAACTTTATTCTCCTAATTTTTACTTTTTTCTTAAAACATTTTACATTTATTCTCATAATTTCGACTTTGTTCGCAAAATATTTTAACTTCTTTGTCATAGTTTTGACTTTATTCTCAAAATATTTATTCTCGTAACTTTTACATTTTATCAAAATATTTTGACTTTATTCTCGTAATTTTAACTTTATTCTCCTGATTTTTACTTTTTTCTTAAAACATTTTACATTTATTCTCATAATTTCGACTTTGTTCGCAAAATATTTTAACTTCTTTGTCATAGTTTTGACTTTATTCTCAAAATATTTATTGTTGTAACTTTTACTTTTTTATCAAAATATTTTGACTTTATTCTTAAAAAAGTTTAAACTTTATTCTCGTAATTTCAAATTTTTAGTCCAAATATTTTGACTTTATTCTCATAATTTTGACTTTATTCTCCTAATTTTTACTTTTTTCTTAAAATATTTCAAGTTTATTCTCATAATTTCGACTTTATTCGCAAAATATTTTAACTTCTTTGTCATAGTTTTGACTTTATTCTTGTAATTTTTACTTTTTTATCAAAATATTTCAACTTTATTCTCATAATTTCTTAATTTCGACCTCATTCTTATAATTTTGGCTTTATTCTCAAATTATTTAGACTATTCTCAAAATATTTTGATATTTTCAACTTTATTCTCAGAGGTTCGACTTTATTCTCGAAATTTTGACTTTATTCGCAAAATATTTTAACTTTGTCATAGTTTTGACTTTATTCTCAAACTATTTTAATATTTTCAACTTTATTCTCAGAAGTTCAACTTTATTCTCAAAATATTTTGACTTTATTCTCATAATTTTTATTTTTTTATCTAAATATTTCAACTTTATTCTCATAATTTTATAATTTCTTAATTTCGACTTCAATATAATTTTGACTTTATTCTCAAATTATTTAGACTATTCTCAAATTATTGTAATGACATCCTCATAATTTCAATTTTATTCTTTTAATTTCGACTTTATTCTTATGATTTTGGCTTTATTCTCACATTATTTAGACTATTCTCAAAATATTTTAATATTTTCAACTTTATTCTCAGAAGTTCGACTTTATTCTCATAATTTTGACTTTTTTCTCAAAATATTGCGACTTCATTGTCATAGTTTCTACTTTATTCTCAAAATAAACTTCATTCTTGTAATTTCGACTTTATTCTTGTCATTTTTACTTTATTCTAAAACTATTTCGACTTTATTCTAGTCATTTTTAATTTTTTCTGAAAATATTACGACTTGAATCTCTTTTTAACATGGCACTAAGATGCTGTCATACCTTTAATATACTGAACTGTCAATATTTAAAAATAGAAATCATAATAATTTTATATTACCACAATAGCAGAAAAAGTTTATTGGTCATTTTAGGAATATTGGTTTAATTCATAATAATTAAACAGATTTTTAAGTGACAATTTATGTGTTGCCAATGCATTAATTAAACTCTATGAAATCAGTCTGGAAAATATATTATTATATGGTGGAAACATATAGTAACGCATAATGAACATACTAACGAATACTCAAGTTATAAGTAGTTTCAGTTTGTACTTTGAATGTCACTTAATCTAAGATTGTTCCACATATCAAATATCTGGGCCACTTCCAAGATAGCTGTCAGGTGAATGGACTTTGACATACTGTGCCTTTGCACACACAGGGCTGCTAAATAATTCTTTTGACATTTAATATATAAGTAAAATGGTACGTTAGAAACTTGATTTCACACCTTTATTGACGATGCAGTTCATACGCCTTCAAGATTTCCACTGAAATGCATTATTATAAACCCCCTTCCATTTCTATTTCACAAAATGTATTGTCTGTATCAATCAATGCCCACAGACATTGAAATAATCTAAAAATAATTATGATAATCCCTTAAATGTGTGAGTTTAGAGACACTTTCCCAGAGCAGAAATGAAAATAAAGACAGGAAGGCACTGACGCGTTTATATAAAAATGAAATCTTTTTTAATGGTGTATTTGACGATCCATTGTTGAAATGATGAGAAAAATACCCAGAGCAGATGAATTGGATGTGATGAATAAATGCACCCAGGAGCAGGGCTCAGGGATTCGCTAGTGCTGCTCTTGCACGCTTACAAACACATTCTTTCAGAAAGAGTTGAATTCACACAGGCCAGAAACATACTCTAGAGGAGTAGGTGAAGGCAAATGCCTCTAGCTATTTTAGAGACAAATGCAATTGATAATGCAACTCAGATACGTGTTGCATTCTCAGCGTTACCACTAGGGGCACTATAGCAGGCTTTAGCATTAACTGAGCCAGTTTTCTCTTTTAGGTCAACTACCGTCATGGCTGAGTTTGTAAGTAAAAGTTAAACCACCTATAGCTAGTTACCTGAATAATGACTTGAATGGCACAGATATTTGAAGGTGACTCTGTCGCCCCCTTGAGTACTGAGGTTTGTTAGCATCATTATAGAGTATGTTTCTGGCCTAACATTTGACAGTTGATCATTTTTAAAGCACACCAATACTCTAATCTGATTGGCTGGATGCCATTGTTGAATTAAGACTGAGAAACACTTGGTCACCGAACTATTTTGCAATGAGACCAACAATTACTACAAAACCCACTGAGGGTTTCCATTAAGAGCGTATCAGCTGAAGGGAATGACAGCGTCACATTGAGATATTAATAAAGGGCTGCCTTCATTCATGAATCATGAATTAGACATTTGTTCCTGAATAACATAACATAACACTCTAGGTTTGGTTAAATATGCAGTAAGTGAAGAGTAGTCTGTCTTTATGGTTATCGAGAAAACAAATTCCCATTGCAGAGCAGTAAGTAAAGTCAAAACGTCCCTCATAACACCTCAAGAGTCAGTTAAACAGGAAGGACACACTTCCAGTGGGGTATTTCTTCCTGATACCTTATTCACATACTGTTTACTTTGAAGTTGTTGCGTAGTTGCCAACTTAAAGGGACAGCTCACCCAAAAATGACAATTCTGTTGTTATTTACTCTCTCTCATGTTGTTTCAAATCAATATGACTTTCTTTTTCATGTTCATGCTGCTCTTTTATATAGCGTACAATGAAACGTTATGAGGATTAGAGCTGTTAGAGAAGTTCACTTCCAGCACAAAAATTTACAGAGAATGTACTCACCCCCTTGTCATCCAAGATGTTCATGTCTTTCTTTCTTCAGTCGTAAAGAAATTATCTCCATACAGTGGACTTCAATGGTGCCCGTAAGTTTAAACTTCCAAAATGTAGCTCTAAATGATGCCAGCCAAGAAAGAAGGGTCTTATCTATCAAAACTATTGGTTATTTTCTAAAAAAAAAATGTACAATTTATATACTTTTTAACCTCAAATGTTCATCTTGTCTAGCTCTGCGTGAACTCTGTGTCTTCCGGTTCATGACAGTTAGGGTATGTTGAAAACCTCCCATCTCATTTTCTCCTCCAACTTCAAAACCATCCTACATTGCTGTTTTACCTTTTTTTTGTAAAGGGTATTTGACCCTCCTTGCGTGTTCCCTTTGTAAGCACTGGGTCGGTACTTCAGGGTCGGGAATTTTTCAACATTCCCTAACTGTATTGACCCGCAATGTTCACGCAGAGCTACCAAGATGAGCATTTGAAGTTAAAAAGTATATAAATGGTATTATTTTTAGAAAAAAAAAAAAAACTGATTGTTTCACTAGATGAGACCCTTCTTCTTTGTCTGGGATTGTTTAGAGCCTTTTGAAGCTGCATTTAAACAGCATTTTGGAAGTTCAAACTCACAGGCACCATTGAAGTCCACTATATTGAGAAAAATCCTGAAACGTTTGCCTCAAAAACACTTTCTTTACGACTGAAGAAAGACGGGAACATCTTTGATGACAAGGGGGTGAGTAAACTACCTGTAGATTTTTGTTCTGGAAGTGAACTTTTCCTTTAAGCTCAAAACTGATAGTCCTTATGACTTAAATACTTTAAATATAGCAAATTTAAAGAGACAGTTCACCCAAAAATGAAAATTCTGTCATTAATTACTCACCCTAAATGTCATTTCATATCTGTAAGACCTTCGTTCATCTTTGGAACACAAATGAAGATATTTTTCATGAAATCTGAGAGCTTTCTGACCTTGCCAGCAACGCAACTACCACATTCAAGGCCCAAAAATGTAGTAAAAATACATTGAGAAAATATTCCTTGTGTGGTCAACTTTAATAAAGTCGTTATTTTTGTTTTCTTTGCGCACAAAAAGTATTCTTGTAGTTCATAAATTTAAGGTTTAACCACTGAAGTCACCTTTCTGGACCTTGAACATGGTAGTTGCTGTCTATGCAGGGTCAGAAAGCTGTTGATTTCATCAAAAATATCTTCATTTGTGTTCCGAAGATGTAGGTCTTACGGGTTTGGAATGGCATTTAGGGTGAGTAATTAATGACAGAATTTTCATTTTTGGATGTACTATCTCTTTAAATACAGTTTTGGTGCTCCACAGCTCCAGACCCTATTCAGCTTCACTGTTTGAGCATTGGGAGTGAGTAAATAATGACAGAACTGTCATTTCTCAGTGCAAACTATTCCTGTAACAACAAACAACTCAAAGATTTGCATAAGGGGAGACATGTGACATCATTCTTGCCCCCCTACTGGCATTAGCTTCAGTCCCTGAGGACCATGGCAAGAGACTGGTCATGAAACACACTCGCACACATTCGTACAGAAAAAAGTAACAGCCAAACATGCTTGCATACTTAAAACAGTCACCCTCAATAGAATGCTTAGAGTCTCAAACACACACAGTCATCCTCCATCCACCCGCATACTAAATAATGAGTAGTCTCTGGGAATTGGGAATGGTGGTGACATTTATAAAGGCTGCGTTCGCTGCTTCTTCATTCTGCTCTTGCGTTTCACAAGCTCGCTCTTTCACACACGCTTACACACAAACTCTACGACGCTCCTGTTATTGACTGACATACAGGCGTCATTACGGAGTCAATGACTTCGCTTAGAAACGCAGAGCCCATCCTTACTAAGTGTAAAATAAGACACAGTTTCCTCTTTGGATCTCCACCGGGTTCCCGCTTCGGCTACCAAGAAATGGCCTCGATTGGGTGCTGATGACAATTTGTCTCGGCCAATAACATCACTGTCAGATCAGACAAACAAAACACCTCTCACATTCGGTAAGGTTATATTAGTACACTTAGCTCACGGGATTTTCGCGTACAGTATGCTGAAAGCTTAAATAATGGCTATGGTCCACGCGTCGCCTGTCCGTCCGTCGAAATTTGCAACCGACGTGCAAATACACAAAAAAGGACAATAGAACAGACCTTTTCAAGTCATCACTGATTATGAAAAGCTAATAAATTGCATCCAATAAGTGTTAGGCAGCTCTGTTGGTCTCAGTGCTGTGAGTTTTACCTCTTTGAGGGACAAAAAAATCCCTTTAAAAATAACGAAAAGAACCATAATAAACTAAAAAATAAAGAGACAGACGGTTATCGTCACAAATTCATGGCTGAAATGGCAGCAGACATTTAAGCAAATACCTCTATACAATTTCATTCGGTTCATTCTTTTAAAATCTGCAGTGAATATAATTCCGATAATTTTTACGTATGTTTTTTTTCTCCTTCCCGTGGGCGAATGCGCCTGTGGAAGTCTTCACCTCTTAGTTTCAAAGTTCAGGCTCAGTGCTTTAAGTTAGTCTTGACGCGCAAAGTCTTTGCGTCCTTCCCGTCCGAGGCGATCGAAGGACATCCTGGAGCACAACAGAAGGGGGGAGGGCCGTATTTGATGGTGGCGCTAAAGTTCTGTCTCTTTCTCGTCCGCCGTGTTTCTCTCCCGTTTGATTTGACCTGGGGATCGCAGCCGTTTCCTCCTCGTCAACCTGTTTTTACCGTCCCCCTCCCCCCAGCACTGCTACCAGCGGTTGATAATGTGATTCATGTAGTCCTCCGTGGGCAATCGGGACGCCTCGGATTCCGGCGCATCATCCCTGAAAACGCTATCGGAGCCGGGCGTCCGACGAAAGGGGAAGAGGCCGGGCTGATTCTTTAGGCGCTGCTCTCTTCGCTCCAGTTGTCGCTTGTACATATAGCGCTGTTGAAAAAGATCCCTGGCGTAGTCGTACAACTGCATGTCCAGGTCGTTGAGCTCCTCGATCCGCTGCACCGTGTCGTTATCCAGGTCCACGCCGGCGGCCCGCGTGCTGTTGTACTGCATGAAGGGCCGGATGAACTTGAGGCGGAAGGTCCGTTCGAACAAGTACTGCGTTTTGCGCTGGAACTCGGTCAAGCCGAAGAAGGCCATGTCTCGTAGGTTCTTCTTGGCCGACTCGAGAAGCACTTGCGCACGCTTCTTCTCCGGGATGAAGGACATGTTGTAGCAGCCCACCAGGCTGAGGTCGGCCAGCATGCGCACCTGTCGGTTATTCGCCAGGTTGTACGGACAGTCCATGAACTGTTGTAACGTGCAGCCCGACCAGTCGGTGCCTTCGTAGCAGGGCGGCAGCTCCTCCGGCGTGGGCGTTCGCCCGTCGCACATGTGCAGGGAGGTTTTCCACGTGGCACCGCGCTGGACATGTCTCCACTCGCTCAAGTAGCGAGACACGGGGTCCCGTAACAGGGTAATGTAGTAGAACTTCCTGTAGGATGACAAGAAACAGCAATTATTAGAACATAGGGATTTTTTTTCATTTTGTTGATTATTATTTTGGGTGTGGTTCATAATGACTAATTGACCTTTATTTTCTTTAAGTGAAGTCCAAACTTAACAACTTAATACACACAAACAACAGGACAATCTGAAGATATGTGCCACATTTTGCCCATAGGGGGCGCGACAACTACAAAAACTCATTATTACTACACAAATATTTAATTGCAAAACATTAAGAAGTTGACATTTGATGTGCATTTTCTTTGATAGAAGTGCTAGCATATCCTAAAATAACACAATGTTACAATAATGTTCGCCAGAAGTCAATCAAAATCCAGCGTAAATTCATTTCTTAAAGTTCCTTAAAAATCAAAATCAGTTTCTTTAAATGTAATTTCGCAGTGTTAATTATAAAAGATGTAACTTTGTACATTTTTTCAAATCCATGGGTCTTTTTCCCATTTTTGTACACTTCTCGTTCCCTGTTTTATTTATTTTTTCTTGTTCAAAAAGCCAATACACTCAGATATGGAAGTCTGTTTCTGCCATTGAATAAAAAAAGGTTTTTGTGACTTTTTATCTCACAATTCTATTTTGTCACAATTCTATTTTTCAATTCTCTTTTTCACAATTGCAACTTATAAAGTCAGTATTATGATATAAACTTCCTATTCTGAAAAATGAATTCAGAATTGCATGATATAAACTTGCACTTGTGAGTTATAAAGTCAGAATTGTGAGATCTAAACTCACAATTTTGAGTTTTTAACTTGCAGTTATACATTTTTCATGCAATTCGGACTTTTTTTCTCAGAATTACAATATAAACTTGCAATTGCAAGCTATTTTGTGAGATATAAAGTGAGATGTGAGATATAAACTCACAATTGCAAGAAATACTCTGAACTGCGCAAGTTTTTATCTTGCAATTCTGACTTTTTTCATGTAGTTCTGACTTTGTTTCTCAGAATTGTGAGATATAAACTTGCAAATGTGAGTTATAAAGTCAAAATTGTGAGATATAAACGTGCAATTTTGAGAAATTAAGTCAGAACTGCATGATATAAACTTGTAATTGCGAGTTATAAAGTCAGAATTCTGTGATATAAACTTGCAGTTGTGAGTTATAAAGTCAGAAATGCGAGATATGAACTCACAATTGTGAGAAAAAGTTGTGAGTTTTTGTCTTGGAATTCTGACTTTTTCAAGCAATTCTAACATTTCTTTTTCCTCAGAAAAACTAAATAAATTGTAAGTATGTAAATGTAAATTCCAGTTTTGAGGGGAAATAAAACACTGATTTGTTTTTAGAACTGCTTGTTTATATCTCACAATTCTGACTTAACTCGTAATTGCGGTATAAGGTCAGAATTACAAGCTAAAAAAACTTCAATTCTGAGGAAAAAAAGTAAAAAAAAAAAAAAAGTGATATAAAATCACAACTGCGAGTTATAAAGTCAGTAGTTTATCTCACAATTCTGACTTAACTTGCAATTCTGAGAAAAAAAGTCACAATTGTGAGTTTATATCTAGCAATTCTGACTTTATTACTCACAATTGCCAGTTTTTATTTATCAGTTCTGACTTAACATGCAATTGCAAGTTTAAATCTCACAGTTCTGAGAACAAAAGTCATAATTGTACGTTTTTTAATCACGCAGTTCTGATAAAAAAATGCTAGTAAAAGGTGATAATTGTAACACAAAAAGTCGTAATTATCTTTTTTTTTTCTTATTTTTATTCAGAAACAGGCTACCATACTCAGATAAATGCCGAAATAGAGAAGAAACATATCACAATTTCCGTTTCATGCCAATTAAAAGCTGGTGGTAATTAACTGTCATGATGCTGACTGTCAAATTTGGTGAGAATTGGCCACAAGGTGGCAAAATATTAAATGCATTTGTTTCTGCTTTTCAGAAACCTTATGGAACAGGGATAGGGACAGGGAACAGGGAACAGGAACAGAAATATAAACATTTCGAATGAATCAATAAATTTGAATCATTGTAAAAACAACAAAACTCAAATTAAAATCAGTTATATCCAATCATTACTTTCATTATTTATTTTTTTACATATTTGTTAAGATATCGAGCATACAAATACAGAAGTTAACTAATTGTTTAGACAGAGCACCAACTGAAGTAAGCTGACTAGTTTTGTACATTCCCACAAGGAAAATAACTTTGATTTCCAACAGCTGGGATGTAATATCGCTGACACGACTGTGTCTTTAACATTCTCTTCACATTAATTTTTTTATGGGTTTTTATTGACTCATTAAAACGCAAGAAGTGTGTAAATTTTTTTCCTCATAAACCTGAACTCTAGCTGCATTATCCACATCATAAATATCTGTATTGCAGTAAACGGCAGCCACACGGCAAGCTTTTACTGGTAGGTAAGAATTATAATTCCTCTCGCCTTCAGCTTAAAAACAATTTCAGCGCGTGTGAACACAACCAGTCGTAAAGGGGAAGTCAACTGTAGAGCTCTTGATTCCGATATGCTTCAGTGAGACTTTATAATGCAGATGAAAAGAGCATAACACGTCCCACAACACCTCTCTTCCATTCTGAACCTGCACTCCAACACCAAATTAGTGAATTCTTGGATGTGTCCCTCTTGTGCACTTGAGCGTACGTGCTGCAGAATGAATCAGACATTAGTGTAGTGAACGGCGGAGACTTATTTATTTTAACAGCTCTGCTGGAGATGCATGAATTTATTCATCTGTGAAAGACGGGGCTGGAGATGGCAACAAGTCAACCACAAGCTCACACATTATGTACAGCATTGACCCTGAGGGTAAATGAAGAGAAAATTCAACAAATTCCCTCTCTTAATCAGTACATTCAGGTTGTTTTCTAGTAAAAACATCTTTAAAAATGCTTAAAATAACATTGCCGTAAGATATTAAGGTAATACTGTTTTAAATTCAGGCTAAGCTATGAGCATTATGCACAGGGATGACCCTGAGGGTTAAAACACAAGCATTTTATTCTTTATTTCTAATCAGTATCCTCCAATTTTCTATACAAAACATCTAAATATCCTTGAAGTAGCATACATTAAGATACTGAAATAAAGTAAGTTAAATTACACGTACATCTTTGACGCTTAAGTTTAATGTAGAGAGCAAAAGCTTTCTTACACCCTATTAGTTGACAACAAAAGCCGTCATAATCTACACATTTATAAACGCTACTGTCTGGCACTTGTGACTCTCTCACACACACACATACACACAGCCAGAGTCCAAATTCTGCTAAAAGATTCAGTGTTTATTCCCTCACACACAGTTCAATATCCTACAGTGTGTCAGAGCCGCTCCTGTGGAGAAGCCGATGTTAAACACACTTCCAACATACTCAGTCTCACTCTTTCTTTGTGATCGTCACTGTATTCTTGTTCTGTTCTCTTTCAGCTCGCCTCGTCTGATGTCTGTTCATACACAGATCTGTCCCAGACAGATGACAGAGTTGGAAAACACATGCAAAAAGGACCAGAAAAAAAGAAGGAAACAAACAGCTGTACATGAGTGGATCTTATCCATGCTGCCCAACAATACTTTTTTTTTTTTTTTTTCTCTGGTCACAGTAACCGTAATAATACAAAAAGAGCTTTGATTAGGCACACATTTTAATTCATTAAAGTGTTTATTTTTTAATTAAATAATTAAAACATTGTAAATAATAATTAATTATATATGTGTATTTTTTTATTATTTTGCTTCAACAAAAATAAACATCCAAATAATATTTTCTAATAAACATTATACTAATTAATATTATTGAGGAAAATTTTGATGTCTAATACACACATACTTCTTTTCCGTTCTTTCTCTTTCGTTCTTTTTTCTTTCTTTCTTTCATCCATCAAAAGAAAAACAAACAAACAAATATATTAGAAAAAAATATTCTCTGATATATTTTCTCTAGTATTGTAATATATTAATATAGTGTATATATATTAATATAGTGTATATATATATATATATATATTCTAAGAAATTTGATTGAATGATATCCAAATAAAATATTTAAAAATATTTAGTAAAATTACTAAAATATACATTTTAAAAAAAATCTCTCTTTTTCTAAATTGTATAATTTATTTAATTATCAAAAATATATATATATATATATATATATATATATATATATATATACATATAGATAGATAGATAGATAGATAGATAGATAGATAGATAGATAGATAGATAGAGATAGATAATTAAATAAATTAATAAATTATCATTTTTAATTATTTTATTTATTAATTAATTCCCATTCATTTTGCTTCAACAAAAAAGACATCGAAATATTTTACAATAAATATTATATGAATTAAAATATAATTCCTAATATACACATATTTATTTATTTATTTATTTATTTATTTTCTTTCTTTCTCTCTTTCTTTCTTTGAATCAAATATATTAGGCATCACAATTTTTCTCTGATAAATTTTCTCTAATATTCTAAAATATTATTACATTTGTCAAATATATTAGACATCACATTTTTTCTCTGATATTTTATCTATATTATCTATTTTATAAAATATTTAGAGCAAAATTATTAAAACATACATTTAATAATCTCTCTCTCTATATATACACACACACACACACACACACAATTATACAATAGTGCATCGCTAGTATTCAGGTCAAATTACAAAGACCAAGTGTCAGTAAATGAAAGCTACACAAAGAAGCAATAAAAAAGAAATTGAAGGTATTACTCTATATGCTGACTTTTAAAAGGCAAGCAGGTATAAGAGCACTGACGTGTGTTTTCTGTACACATATGAACAGACATACACACAGTCACTGTCAAATTGAACACATAAAGCATGTGCGTGGCCAATGGCATGATGCAGTTTAATGCTTTCAAAAGGAGCCAACAGGGACAGAACAGGCTTAAAAAGAAACCACACACACAGCACAGAGCTCTGACTGATGGCTCACGTCAAATCAAATAAGCTGAGCTGTTCTGATATACAGCAGCATTCAGCATAAATCTAGCAGAGACCCAGAAAGAGCGAGAACACCAGCGCTTAACCAGAATTTCGATCCCACCGTGTGGCAGCCTTGAAATATACATAATCTAGTGAATTCTCCTGACCTGAGAACAGAGCGGCTGCTCTTTCCTCCTCGTTCTTTGTTCTGTTTAATGTATTCCCTTCTGTTGCTTAACACTCTCCGCGTCACCCTATCCGATGACCTTTTTCCTCTGTTTTCAATCATGGTGTGTCTAAAGCCACACTCCTCTGGGGCATTGCTAGGTCGTGAGTGGCTTACTAACATGCAGTTCACAACACGACCACTCGGTGGTGATATACACACAGATTTCTCAGGGCTCTTGCTGTAACTAAGATGTACTTGCATATACTATCATTAAACACAAATTTAGAGCCGCAGTATCAGTCACATTTAACTACACTCCACCGAAGCAGAATTTCTTTCATCTTTAAGGGAAACTAAATGGCTAGACTGTTGTAGGAAGTACATGTGATAAACAGTACAGAGGTAGGTAGTCTTTATGGCCATTTTTTATACTTTATACATTTTAAATAACTAATGTGCACACACACACACATATGAAGAGTTCTGATGTAAAAGCCTCTAAAAGCCATCTTGGTCAAAAATGAGATAATGATACTGAGTGAATGCTCTCCACACGTAGTATATGTTCGTCAAGTACTTTCACTTCAAATGCGCTAAATCCCAGCCTCAACCCATTTAAAACCTATACATAGTAGCCAGAAAGAAAAACATTAGATGTACTTAGAGACTTCTGCATCTGAACTCTTCATATATATTTACATTTACATATATATTTAATTTTCTCTTCTCAAAGAAAAATATGTACTATAAAATTATATAAAACAAAATATATTCCATCCAATATATTTTGAAACAAATCAGCTAGAAACAACACATTCTGATACCTGATAAATAAAGAAAGATTTAAGTAAGTAAATTAATTAATTAATTAATTAATTAATTAATTAAATAAATAAATAAACAAACATTTTCTAAAAGAAAAATATATAATATAAAATTCCAATAATATATTTTGAAACTAATCAGCTAGACTGTTTTAGGAATTACATGTGAGGAACACAGTAGAAAGACAGGGATAATTTATTTATTTATTTATTTATACATTCATACATTTAAAATAAAAATTAATTATAATTATATACGTATATTTTTAATTATTCTGAAAAGAAAAATACATTGATACAACATCCCCCGATACCTGATATTTAAGTAAATATATAAACGAACAAATAAATAAATAAAGATTCTGAAACCTGACATATCTGACAGATGAAGAAAGAAAGAAAGAAAGAAAGAAAGAAAGAAAGAAAGAAAGAAAGAAAGAAAGAAAGAAAAATCTGTAATATAAAATCTTAATAATATATTTGGAAACTAAACAGCTAGACTGTTTTTTTTTCCTTAAAGATTAAATAAAATAAAGATTAAGTAAGTAAATAAATTAATAAATTAATTAGTAATAATAATAAAAATAATAAATCCCAATAATACTTTTTGAAACTAAACAGCTAGACTGTTTTTTTCTTTAAAGATTAAATAAAATAAAGATTAAGTAAGTAAATAAATTAATTAGTAATAATAATAAAAATAATAAATCCCAACAATACATTTTGAAACTAAACAGCTAGACTATTTTAGGAACCATATGTGACAAACAGAGTAGATAGACAGTTCTAATTGCTATTTATTCATACATTCATTCATTCATTTATTTAGTTCATTTATTTTAATTTAAATTCATGCATTTAGTCGGCGCCAATAGCCATGTGGGCAGTGTGCCGACATGTAGCACCATTGTGTTCGGGGCGTCCCGAGTTCGAGTCCCGGCTTAATCTTAATAAATTCATGCATTTAAAATATTAAACAATTATAATTATATATGCATATTTCTAATTATTTTGAAAAGAAAAAGACATCAAAACAACACAATTTGATACCAAATAAGTAAATAAATGAATAACATTTCTCAAAGAAAAATGTTATATAAAAACCAAACAATATATTTTGAAACTAAACAGCTAGATTGTTTAGGCCCTATATGTGAGAAACAAAGTAGCGAGGCAAGTAGAGCAAGAAAAGAGGGGAAAGGTTAATGATGGGTCGGGTCGTTGTCATTGTCCTAGTAGTGCAACGGGAAAAATGACAGAAAATTGCTGGCACAAGCATATCACAACAGCACACACACAAACTAAACAAGATTTTTCCTGTAGCAAGGTCTTTCAAGCTTATCCACGGACAAACAGCACAGGCGGAGGGCAAAGTCAGGGTCACACCACCACACACACACACATACTGCTGGAAAGCTAAGGACCTACAACAAACTCTCTTTCTATATTTATAATATTTAGGGACAGGCTACAAGTTGCACATCATCACTGTCAACACAACTGAAGAGACAAAAACATAGCAGAGCATCATTTGGGAGGATAATTCAGTAAACGTGACAGATTTAGTGCAGCCATTATTTGTTCAGTTCTATGAAGAATGTAGGAGCGCAGTAATTATTTCAATCATATAAACAATTTCCTAAACAGTCGCTACGGTGCTGTATTTGTTTCTGTGTATTTTTGTGCGCAAATGGGAGAAGGCGGATGCGGGCGCTATCCATTAATATCAGCACCGGTTCTCTGCTGTATCGTAAATCTGACTGTGAGGGAATCTGGGGAAATCTGAGTCTCTCTGCAAAGCGTCATTTGAAATTTATGAGCAATTTCCTCAGTCACAAAAACAAACACCTGGAGGGAAGCAGTGCGGCAGAGTCACAACTCACAACAAAACACCCTCGCTTTACATCACTCAACCTCATACTGCTTCACTTCATCATTACGGTGCGCAAATCATGTTAAAGACAATTACCAGAACAGGTACAGTAAGGTAAAAAGGGACTCGAAAGCCATGGAGAAACTCAAGACTAAATGATCTGAGTGAATGCTAGGTGGATCCAAATCTGGATGCCAGTGAATGGTGGGATATTTTCGTAAATAAAATGATCCTGCCAGAAGATTCGTGAAAACATATGTCTGTTCTGTATTGAAGTCTGTTTCTGCCACCGAATAAACAATAAAAAAAAAGCTAACTGCAAAGTTTTATCTTACAAATCTGACCTTGTTTCTCGGAATTGCGAGTTTACATCACACAATTCTGAGAAAAAAGTCAGAATTGTTTATATCTTGCAATTGTGACTTCATTACTCGCAATTGCGAGTTTATATCTCACAATATCTCTAAAAAATTACAAGTTTGTATCATGCAATTCTGAGAAAAATAAAAGTCAAAATCGCAAGATATAACCTTGCAAATGGTTATAAACAGTTATGAAGTCAAAAGTGTGAGTTTGTTTTTCTTAAAATTGCGAGTTTATATCATGCAATTCTGCAAAAAAACCCCTCACAATTGTGAGAAAAAAGTTATGAAGTTAGAATTGCGAGTTATAAACAATTTTGAGAAAAAAATCAATTGCGAGATATAAACTCAGAATTGCGAGTTTGTATTCTGAGAAAAAGTCAGAATTGCGGGATATAAACTGACAAAGTGGGAGAAAAAAAGTTATAAAGCCAGAATTGCGAGATATAAACTCGTAATTTTGAGAAAAAAAAATTACAATTGCGAGATAATACTCCGAATTTGAAGTTTATATCTCACAGTTGTGACTTTTTCTTAGACCTGCGAATTTATATCACGCAATTCTGACAAAAAAAATTGCATTTGCGAGGAAAAAGTTATGAAGTTAGAATTGCGTGATATAAACTTGCAATTCTGAGAAAAATAGCCACAATTGTGAGATATGAACTCAGAACTGTGAGTTTATATCATGCAATTCTGAGAAAAAAGTCATATAAAACTCACAAATTGTGAGAAAAAAGTTATAAAGTCAGAATTGTCAGATATAAACATGCAATTCTGAGTTTATATCTCCAATCGTGAATTTTTTTCTCAGAATTACGAGTTTATCTCACAATTCTGACTTTATAACTTTTTTCCTCACAATTCTGAGTTTATATCTCGCAATTGTGACTTTTTCTTAGAATTGCGAGTTTATATCACACAATTCTGAGAACAAAAAACTTACAATTGCGAGAAAATAGTTATCAAGTTAGAATTGCGAGATATAAACAATTTTAAGAAGTCACAGTTGCAAGATATGAACTCAGAATTTAGACCTTTAAACTCAGAAGAAAGTCAGAACTGCGAGATGTACACTTGCAAATTGTGAGAAAAAAGTTAAGTCAGAATTGCAAAATATAAACTCAGAATTGTGAGTTGTCTCACAATTGTGACTTGACAACTCGCAATTGCAAGTTTACATGAAACAATTTCGATGTAAACTCAGAAAAAAACTCAATTGTGAGAAAAAGTTACAAAATTAAAATTGCGAGATATAAACTCACAATTTTGAGAATAAAGTCACAGTTGCAAAATATAAACTAAGAATTGCGAGTCTGTATCATGCAGTTCTGAAAAGAAAGTGAGAACTGCAATATGTACACTCGCAAATTGTGAGAAAAAGTTAGAAGTCATAATTGTGAGCTGATGTCTCACGATTGTGACTTTTTCCTCAGAATCGCGAGTTTATGTCTCAATTGTGACTTGACAACTCGCAGTTGCAAGTTTATATGAAACAATTTCGACATAAAAGTCAGAATTGCGAGTTTATATCTAATTTTCTGATATTTAACGTTTTCCCGACGTTTCAGTGTGGATGACAAACTTTTGGAAAACGCTATAGCGTTGATGGAGAGCGTTCTGATGGTGAAAACGGCTTTTTTAAATGTATACAGATTAATGTGGACGGAACCTCATTTTATTGTCCATCACAGTCTAAAACATTCGTTTTTAAAAATCATTGGAGTATGTTTTACAAAAAAATACAATGTGTTACTTGCCGATTCTTTACTCTAATTGTTTGTGAAATTTACTAGCACATTTTGATTGAAAACTGTTTCTACACCAATTTTTTTTTCAGTGATAACCTAGCTTTATAACCAAAAAGTTATTAGAACATTTAAAGTGGACTACTGAAATAAAGTGTAATCTAAAACAGATCATTTAGAGTAGTAATAGCCTTTTTACAATAAACAGCAGAATTTGAGATGCAGGATGAGTTACGCTCTAATATGGAATATTTAGGGTTAAAAGTTTGTTCAAATCTCTAACCACAGGTATGAGCAATTATAACGCTGATGATTGCCTTAGCAAACACCACTAATTAAAATCTATTAATACATGCTGTACTCATCTTCGGGGAATCTACTTTAGCAACTAAATGTGTTTGGGTAGCACTTCACTAGCAGCATAATTTAGTAGTTCAACATGCATCAACACTCAACATTTGAAGCCCATCTTAATTCTCAGAGACCTGTCACGGTAATTGCCACTATCGTGATTTATGCATATTATTGCTGATCGAGTCGCTTCAGTTCAAACCTGCTTAGAACATGAATGTAAATGTAAATCTATTGACCTCTTTAACATCCACCATGTCAACTAGAACGCCAATCCTCGTAAAAGTGAAAATTGCTTCCTCAGCTGTACCAAAGCCCATGAGATGCAACATATGAGGACATGCTTGTACCACCGAAACACAATCAATCCCAGAGCAGATCTGCATGTAAAATCACTGCTGAGAGTAATTAATATCAGTGAGGCGGTCTGTGATTAGATTAAGAAGAATCTGTTTAACGATGTGTATAGTTTTGGGCCATTCAGTCTTTCAGTGCGTCATGCTCAAGATAATGGTCACATAAAAAAACAAAACAAAACAAAAAAACAGTAAATATTATTCTAATTTAATAGAACTGATTTCTAGGTTAAAATATTTCAAAATGTTTTTTTTTTTCTGTGATGCAAAACTGATTTTTAAGTATCATTACTCCAGTCTTCAGTGTCAGATTTCTTCAGAAATTGTTCTAATTTGCCAATTTGGTTCTCAAAAAACATTTCTTCTGATTATCAACTTTGAAAACAGTTATGATGATTCATATTTTAGTGGTAAACTGAATATTAAATGTCTTTACTGTCGCTTTTGATTAATTTAATGCATCCTTGCTGAATAAAAGTATTAATTTCTTTCAATAATTATAAAAAAGTACTGACCTCGACCTTTTGAACTGTATACAGGAATCCCGACTACTTTATCTCTCAGAACTTTTTCAGTTTTTCATATGCATACACACACACACACACACACCAAAATGAGTGACGTCTTTAATCAAACCTCCACACATCCTTTCCAGGACCTGAAGCCCTGAAGGGTGGAAAAATTTAAGGGATTTTGGGAATGTTATTAAAACAAGAGAACATTCATCCATACATCTTCTCTTTTTTTTGTCAGCTGCTCTTGTTCTGTCTCTGTAGGTTTAACAAAGTCGCTCACCTCGGGCTTGTCTGGATATGTAATAACAGCATGTCTGAAAACGTTTCTGTACAGCGGGGCAGAAACCTCTCTTCCCTCTCCCCCGCTCTCTCTTTCTGGCAGTCCCAACTCCAGCCCTGAGCTAATTAGGATGTGCTGATTGATTAGGCCGCAATAATTAGCTTTTGTGATGTAAATGAAGCTCCCATTGGTCTGAAATTGATTAGCCACTGTCTGTCCCTAGGGACGAGGCGGCGCAGCGTTCCGGATTGAGAGCCACCGCTTGCGTCCATCTCTCTCTCTCAGGCTCAAACTCTCAATGTTTGTAATCAAATACGATAATGGACTTCAGTGAAGTGCTGTAGAAAGAAAACTATCGATGTCTAAACAACTAGACATTTCTCTCCACTCTGAAATGATGCCATGGTACAGCCTGGGAAATATCGTGGAGACAATATATAACCATAAATGCATAAATATCATGAAGCCATAAACAAATAAATTTGTCATAGGATTCTGAGATACTGCATAAAGGTACAGTATGTGTGTGAGAGAGATGCAGGAAGCACGATAAGGGAGTAAAAGGCCGTCTGTTGTTTTTCTGTCTGCAGAGGAAAGGCTTTTTTTTGAGTTCTCCTGAGGAAGGAACAGGCACCGCTTCCACTCAACCAACCTCTGACCTCAAACCTGAAAGTGTGTCTGTGACTTTTATTCTTCATCTCTCTCCGGAATGAAACCTGAAAATACAGCTAAAACAACCACACTGGTATAGGAAGAATTCCCTCTACTGTTTGTCCGGTCAGAGATGAGGAAAGTAGTATTGTAAATACTGTCTCAAACTTGCAAAGACACTGTGTTTAAAATCTAAAAACGCAGGGGGTGATGTTTTCTCTATGGATAAAACCATATCATAAACATGCAAATTTGAATATTTGCTCTGTGATGAGTAACAAGACATTCTGTTTCTCATCTGGCATCTATCTATTTATGGGTCATTGTCTCCGCCCACTGTAAAATATGGAATCTGATTGGTCCAGAATTTCACTTCTACTAATTGCTCGATGCTGGAAACCTGTTGCCAGACAGACCTGTTTCTTATTCAATACTGTAGATCAAATAAAACTAAAAATGAACTATTTCATCCAAGATGTTCATGTCTGTCTTTCTTCAGTCGTAAAGAAATTGTTTTTTGAGGAAAACAATTCAGCATTTTCCCCTAATGTAATGGACTGATATATCAACTTTCAAAATGCAGTTTAAAACACCCTTTTTTGTTAAGGGTGTTTGATCTTCTTTGCATGTTCACTTTGTAATGACTGGGTATTTAAAAAGTATTTAAATTGTATTTTTTTTTAAATGAAAATAACCGATTGTTTCGCTAGATAAGACCCTTCATTCTCAGCTGGGATCGTTTACAACCACATTTGGGATCATTTGAAGCCGTATTTAAACTGCATTTTGGAAGATTCGGGGCACTATATTAGTCCATTATATGAAGAAAAATGCAGAAATGTTTTCCTCAAAAAACATAATTTCTTAAAGACTGAAGAAAGACAGACGTGAACATCTTGGATGACAAGGGGGTGAGTATATTATACGTGAATCTTTGTTTTGGAAGTGGACTTACTACCCAGGATTTACTCACCTCATGCCATTTTAGGTTTCTATGACTTTTTTCTTTCAGATGAACACAATTGGAATTACATTTAAAAAATTCTGTCTCTTTCAAGCTTTATAATGGCAGTGAATGGCTGTTGAGACTTTGAAGTCCAATAAAGTGCACCCATCCATCATAAAAAGTATTCCACATGGCTCCAGGGAGTGAACAAAGGACAGCGATGTTTGTATAAGAAAAGTATCCATATTTACAACTTTATAAACTGTAACAGTTAGTTCAAAACCTGGATCACTACCCAGTGCCATTATAAAGCTTGGAAGTGTCAGGACATTTTTAAACATAACTACAATTCGTCTGAAGGAAGAATGTCATATACACCTAGGATGATTTGAGGGTGACTAAATCATGAAAAAAACCCTCAGGAAAAAAGCTGGTATTGTGAGATACGGTGACGTGCAAAAGTTTGGGAATCTGTGAAAATGTGAATAATTTTAACAAAATAAGAGGGATCATATAAAATGCATGTTATTTTTTATTTAGTACTGTCCTGAGTAAGATATTTTACATGAAAGATGTTTACATATAGTCCACAAGACTGAAAAATAGCTGAAATTATTAAAATAACCCCCTTCAAAAGTTCACTGTAATACTCTGTGTGGTTACTTGGATGATCTACGACTGTTTTTTTGTTTTGCGACGGTTGTTCATGAGTCCCTTGTTTGTTCTGAACAGTTAAACCGAGCACTGTTCTTCAGAAAAATCCTCCAGGACCTGCAGTTTTTCAGCATCTTTTGCATATTTTAACACCTTCCAGCGGTGACTGTGTGATTTTGAGATCAATCTTTTCACTCTGAGGACAATTAAGAGACTCAAACACAACTATTAAAAAAGGTTCAAACATTCATGCTCCAGAAGGAAACATGATGCATTAAGAGCCGGGGGGGTGACAACTTTTGAATAGGATAAAGATTTTTTCAAATTGTTCTTATTTTGTTGAAATATTTTTTTTCCATTTTTTGCCCTTTGGAAGCAACAGAAGATACTTGCACGTTTCCCGGAGGACAAATTAAGTACAGTTTACCTTGATCTTCATATTCAAAACGTTTTCACCCTCCGGCTCTTAATGCATCGTGTTTCTTCTGGAGCATCAGTGAACGTTTGAACTTTTTTTAATAGTTGTGTTTGAGTCCCTTAATTGTCCTCAGTGTGAAAAGATGGATCTCAAAATCATACAGTCATTGCTGTAAAGGGTTCAAACATGCAAAAGATGCTAGAAAACTGAAGAATCTGCAGGACCTGGATGATTTTTCTGAAGAACAGTGCTCAGTTTAACTGTTCAGAACAAACAAGTGACTCACGCACAACTATCACAAAACAAAAAAACAGTTGTAGATCATCCACACACGGTATTAAGAACTAACGGTTCCCAAACTTTTCTGTAAAATATCTTTCTCAAAGACAGTACTAAATATAAAATAACATGCATTTTGTATGATCTCTCTTATTTTGTTCAAATTATTCACATTTTCACAGATTCTGCAAGGGGTTCCCAAACTTCCACTGTATAAACCTAGAATTATGATGCAAACTTGAATTGTGAGGAAAAAAGGCAGAATTATTTGTTTACAACTTCTAATTTTTTTTCTTGGAATTGTGAGAAAAAAGTCTGAAATGTAAGGTTAAAAAGTAGCAATTACCTTTTTAAACGTTTTTATTCTTTGGCGGAAAATAGTGTCCAAATGGCAACACAAAAGGAAATATTCCTCAATTTAAGCCACCTAAAAAACAACTGAGGAAATATATATAGTGTTTCTCTAGGTTCACTGTGAATTCACTCAGCATTGGCAGGTGTGGCAAAATATTCACTGTGGACCCTGGATACACCGCAACTCTATGTCTGTTTCCTGAGCACATGGTCTTGATAAGTGTTGGCTGGTGGTTGGTGTTTTAGTCAGCGCTGTGATTTGTTTGAACAGGTTGGGTGTATTAATATTTCTACCCCAGTGACTGATGATGCAGGTGCTCTATTGGCCGAAGTCAATCACAGCACACAGCTGTGCTGCAAACTCCCCAACCTCTGGCTGAGACTAATGACATCAGAGAGTGACAAGTTAAGACAGATTGACTGTAAGATACACACGTACACACCCATGACATGAACACAAACACACAGAATTCTGGGAAAACTTCTGTGTCTAGGGCTCAGACACATTCAGACTGACCCATGTTGCATCACACCAGTGGAATGTTTTGAATGGAAGCAACTGTGAGTTCAGCTCAATGTAAACGTCCAATATGCCAAAATATTCCCGAGTTATTAAGAAGTCTTTCCGAACCGCTGTCGCCACAGGGATCAGGATTCACAAACTTCAAACAAACATGCACTACAGAGAGTTTAAAGTCATGACAAAAAACGTAAGGAAAATAAACCATGCTTCAACTGTCTTACATACAACTAAACACAGCAGGAAACTCATTATGGTTTGAACTGCAGTGTCAAAGCTGTTGGAATTCAGTCTAAGAGATTCCTAATAAAGTCGTTATTTTTGTTTTCTTTGCGCATAGAAAGTATTCATGCTGCTTCATAAGATTACGGTTGAACCACTGATGTCACATAGACTATTTTAGCAATGCTATCTTTCTAGGCCTTGAATGTGGTAGTTGTGTTGCTGTCTATAGTATGCAGGGTCAGAAAGCTCTCGGATTTCATCAGAAATATCTTAATTTGTGTTCCGAAGACGAAGATCCGAAGATCCGAAGGTCTTACAGGTTTGGAGCGACATTAGGGTGAGTAATTAATGACAGAATTACAGACTGAAGGTGGTTTATCCAGCTAAACAGCTTCATTACACTATAACACGTACTGAGCTTATGAAGAACTTTAATTATGTAGGTGCATTAATCCTGAATGGTGGTCCACAGGTGTGCGTGTGAGAGAAAGAGAGACGGAGGCTGTTGTTTTGTGGCCTGTAAGACTCAGCGGTCGTCCTCCCGCTGAGTTCTTATTAAAGAGAAGGTACATGAGATTCTGCTGCTTCACGCTGATATGAACCGCAGGTACTCTTGATAATTGGCGGCGCTAGTTGAGGACATGCCACACTCTCATCCGATATGGGAAAAACAGCGTTTTACATCTGCCACCGAGGAGAGCTATCATGCCATTCAAAACGGAGGAGAGGGACATAATAAGACAAAATAATGAACTTAGATGACATGTCTTATATAACACACAGTTTTAGCCACAAATTATGCACAAATACGCACAAGAAATGCTCAAATCCTAGTGACCTGCCACAAAATCTGCCCGTCTAAACAACATTATTTGGTATTATGGCTGTTCCAAACTAGTAGGCAGTTAATAATCTCGTAAATCTGTCATGGATAAGGATGTCAAAACATCTCAAAATGCAATGTGTAGACAGAAATGTCAATTATAAATACAAGTATATTTCATTGCAGATATATCTGTGTGCTAAGCAGAACTTTGGTTGCGATTCTACCGTAAATGAATTTGTATGCTTAAAAAGTCTATGGCACGCTAAAAAGTTTTCATAAACACACTTTTTGTGTACATATGCTGCTTCAGATATGTACAGCCTGTTTCGCCACACACATTAACCTAGTCAGACATTTTGATGTAAAAAAAATAACAAATTATCTATGAAAGCCTGTTTCCGCCACTGCATTAAAAAAAAAAAGGTAATTGCAACTTTTTACCTCACAATTCTGATTTTTATTTCTCGCATTGTGAGTTTACATATTGCAATTCTGACTTTTTTCTGACTTTTGGGAGATATAAACTTGCAATTACGAATTATAAAGTCAGAATTGCAAGACAAACTTGCAATTCTAAGAAATAAAATCACCATTTTGAGAAAAAAAGTCAAAATCGCGAGATATAAACTCACAATTCTGACTTTATAACATGCAATTGCGAGTTAAGTCAGATTTGTGATACAAACTCGCAATTCTGAGAACTTCTCAGTCTTTTTTTCTCCTCAACATCTGACTTTGTAACTTGCAATTGCGAGTTTATATCTCACAATTCTGAGAAAATTCTTTTTTTTCTCTGAATTGCAAGAAATACGACATCCTTCCATAGTTATCTAACTACTTTGTCCAAAATTAAATAATAAAAAATAATTTCAAAACATTACTGGTGTGCATCTTGAGACAAAACAAAGGCACTGATATATTTTAAGATCAGTCAGTGCAAGTTTCTTTCAGTTGAAACAATTCAGACTTACATTTTAGTCTAGGACTAGACTAGATTAGGACTAGATGCCGAGGGATAACGTTCCAAAATACTGGTGCTGTGTTTGTGATCATTAGCATTGCAACATGCTAAAGCCAGACTCTACTATAATCAGTGGTGACTGTGAGAGCTGCTATTTGTATGGTGCTAATAGAGTTTCTTCCCATGAGAAGTACTTTCACTTTCCATTTAGGTTGATCCCATGACTGCCAAAGAAAGCTGAACTACTTTATTTGTCTAATTTCAGCCTACCAAAACAACATTTAGCCAAATAGCCAAATTACCTACGTCATCCACTGGGACGCCACTCTCTCGTGAATGCGCAAACTACAGTTAACAGAAGATAGAGATTACAGTTTACAAACTTTTAAATATAGATGGATGGATGCACTTTATTGGACTTCATAATCTCAACAGCCATTCACTGCCACTATAAAGCTTGGAAGAAGCAGGATATTTTTTAATACAAGTCTGATTGTATTCGTCTGAAAGAGGAAAGTCATATACACCTATAGTAGGATGGCTTGAGGGTGAGTAAATCATGGGGTAAATTTAATGTTTGGGTGAACTATCCCTTTAAGATAAATTCTAAAAAGTTTGTTCAAACTTTTTTTTTTTCATAAAAAGAAAGATACAGGTCTTGGTGTTATCTAATTAAATGGTGGTTCTTGCCTGAAGGCTTAATGAAAACACCTCAAGTCTGTCTTTTTGAGCTGCCTGCAGATTACTGTATAATAATCATAAACGTGCATACAATCTGTGTCACGACTAGCTCGACGGGAGGTCAGCACTCTGCATTTGTGTGTATATTGTGCCGTGTATTTTCAAGTTATTTTTAAAGATGGAGCGGTCTGCTGCATTCATTTGCGTTCTTTCTAGAGTGAATGCATTTGTGTGTGTGTGTGGCTGCTAGAGTGTGCTAAGTGTACTGTGTATTGGTGCTATCATATGTTCTGAATGCTGCTGAAAAATGTTGCAATTATAAAATTCTCTATAAAAAGTCCCTAATTTTTGATGAGTTGTTACTGAATGGAAATTCAGCAAAAATATCACTTAACACAATCATATCTGATGATTAATTGTGATTAATCGCATCCAAAATAAAAATTATTTTTTACATTATGTGTATGTACAGTGTATATTTATTATGTATAGATAAATACACACACATGCATGTATATATTTAGAAAAAATGTTGTTTACATTTAAAAATATATATATAAATGTAAACTGTATGAATATAAATTTATACCTGTAAATATTTTCAAAATATATACTGTATGTGTGTGTATTTATATATACATAATATACACAGTACATATACATATATTATGTGAACAAAAACTTTTATTTCGGACACGATTAATCGCAATTAGTTGCAATGTTTATTTGAAACAACTCAATACATTCATTAAATATCTAATTAATCCAACATTTATGTGTTTTTTTCATCTTCAGAACACAAATTAAGATATTTTTGATGAAATCCGAGAGCTTTCTGACCCTGCATAGACAGCAACACAACTACCACATTTAAGGCCCAGAAAAGTAGTAAGGACATCATTAAAATAGTCCATGTGACATTAAGAGTACTTTTTGTACACAAAGAATTTAATTTAATATTTGAATTTAAAAACGTCTTATTTTTGGATTTGTGTATTACAAACACACAGTTTTTCAACTGATGGACTTGTGTTGTGGATTATTGTGATGTGTTTATCAGCTTTTCAGACTCTCATTCTGACGGCACCCATTCACTGAAGAGGATCCATTGGTGAGCAAGTGATGTAATGCTAAATTTCTCTACATCTGTACTAATTATGAAACAAACTCAATCTTGTATGGAATAAATTTCAACAATTCATTTTTTTTGGGTAAACTACTTCTTAAAAACAAAACAAGAAGTCTTCCTTTAGGGGCAGCAGAGGCCTTTGTGCTACCAGGGGCCTTGCTGGACCATGACCTGACCGTGGTTATACTCTTGGGCAGGCAACTGACAATATCAATATCATTCAAGATACACATAAACACACTATGACCTCATGGGAATTTGACTGACAGGTAACAGGCCTCTACACACAATCTTTCACGGCGCCGCAGCATGTTTCAGAGGACATATCAATGTGCGACACCATATTCCACAGACCTGACAGCTGTCATGGATACCCATCCCCTAAAATTCCCATCTTCCTCCCCGCATTCATCTCAATCAGACAAGCGCTCGTCTCCTCGACTCGCTGACTGACAGTCACAAAGTTAAAAGCCCATATACACTACAGACAAAAAGCCCATAGCGTACAGCCGAGCTCCTCATCTCCCTGTTTACATCTTCTAAACACTCCTCACAGGGCCCATTGACTCGGCTTTGAGGAGCGTGCATGTGACGCCTCTGAAAGAGAGAAGGTTGACTCACTTCTAAAAATCTGTCTATTTTCACACTGAAAAGAAAAGAGCTCTGGACGACGTGCGCTTCAAACCCAGCCAAGTTTGGCCACAAAAGACCCTAATTTGGAAGGAACTTGAGAGCCAATGGAGCTTGAGAGCATTCCCTCGAACCCGACACTTGGCATCGGACCCGGTCTGGTTTGAGAGAGTGAATGAAGGCTGACACTCTGTGGCATCTCTGTGAGAGCGCTATAGATGACAGACCGTTTGAGTGACAGGTCTCTTTTCAGAAATCACTCGCTATTGAGACGCGAACACAGAAAGTGGAGATGTCTCATTGTAACAATGACCGCTGATGAGGTTCCCACAGGTCTACCGCCACACACACGCACAAACGGCTCCATTTTAGCTCTCGATCAATACATTTCGGCTTTCGATGAAGCTTCGTTTCTTCTTCAGATGAATCTTCCCTCACCTGCACCTCCCCTGAGCCGAGAGTGAGTCATGAGGCCAGTTCTATCTCGAGCGGTGCAATCATTCTCCGTCGCAGCAGAACTCTCATGATGTACTGATGTAAGATAAACCTCCGTAGAATATGTGTGCCGACGGTGTCGAGCACAAACGCCCAGACACGCACGCTCGCAGCTGTTCGGTGCCTCATGGGCCGTGCTTTCCACATGCAGTCGATGTTCAGCTGTGAATTAGTCCTGCCACTAAAAAGCTGGGCTGTCATTTATAATGTGCTCAGACGTCTCCTCTGAGTCACTCTGAACCCTGTCTGTTAGTGCTCACAAACACAACTAGAGATAAGACAGAAATGGGAGGTTGAAAAACTGCTGACTGAAAATTCATCTTTGATTTCGTGAAGACACGCTCGTAATGCAGACGTTCAAAAACAAGCGCCCACGTAACGCACGCACACAGAGTTTCACAGCACAAAAGGGCGATTCTATCAAATACTGTCAAGATGTGTCATATTTCACCCAAGAAGCAAAAACAAGAAATTACGTTTTGCATAACAAAACTGAAACCTAATTTTCTTTGCTAATTAAAAACATTCTCCCCAAAGAACTTATTACCCAGTCCTGCCATGTTGATGTCACATGGTATGCATTTGACAAAGCTGACATCTATTATTACTAACAAAAATAACAATAATAATTATTATTATTTATATTTAATAATTCAAATATATAGCAATTGCAGCATTTTACAAAGAATAAATATTAAATCAAAAGACTCCTTTTTATATACTACGGAAGCCCTGAACCACATGGTGTGGGGGGGGGGGGGCTTATCTCGTTATTTTAACATAATATCTCATTTCGACATAACTTGTTTTTTCAAGATATTAAGTTATTTCAACATAACTCGTTATTTCAAGATATTTTGTCGAAATAATGACTTAATACCTCAAAATAATGTCTTCATATCTCGAAATATTGAGTTATTATGTTATAATAACGAGTTACGTTGAAATAATGACTTATCTTGAAATGAGTTATTATTCTGAAATATTATGTTGAGATCGAGATTGAGAATGTGTTATGTCAAAATAACAAGAATTGTTTTTTTTTGTTGTTTTCTTTTGTTTTTTTTTATTAATATATTTTTATTCTGAAAGATGCATTAAGTTAATCTAAATTGATAGCAAATAATTTATAATTTTACAAAATATGTCTATTTTAAATAAATGCTGTGATTTTGATATTCCATTCATCTAAGAACGTTGAAAAAAAAAACTGTTTTTGATTACATTGATAATAATAAGGCATGTCATTTAAAGCGATAGCTCACCCAAAAATAAAAACATTAATTACTCACCCTGTCATTAATTACTCACCCTCCTGTTGTTCCAAACCCAAACGTCCTTTGTTCATCTTCGGAACACAAATACATAAAATATTTTTAATGAAGTCAGACAGCTTTCTGACCCTGCATTGACAGCAATGCAACTACCACATTCAAGGCCAAGAAAGGTAGTAAGAACATCATTAAAATAGGCCATGGGACATCAGTGGTTCAAATCGAATTTTATGAAGCTTTATGAAGGTCTTACCAGTTCGGAATGACATGAGGGTGATTAATTAATGACAGAATTTTCATTTTTAGGTAAACTATCCCTTTAAGCACTGAATCAGCATGTAAAAATTATTTATAAAGGATCATGTGACACTGAAAACGGCAGTAATTGGCTGCTGGACTAAATTACTTTTTAAAATACATTTATATAGAAAACTGTTAAATTAAATTGTAATTATATTATATACTGAGACTTTTGCTGTTAATATATGCTATATTCTGTAGTTTTCCTCTGATGTATTTTAATATCTATGTATGTATACCTTACTCTGTTGATATATGACTCAAACATTTCTTTGACAGATTCACCCGGAAATGGTTATTACGAAACACAAATTGGCATCACAGTTAGCCTATTAGATTGACATGTCCCCACATTTAGTTAATTAAATATGACACCACAAATATGTTGTTCTAATGAAAAACCTATTATTATGGGAACAAATATTTGCACTCTCTATTACTAGCAAACACACGCGCAACTGCAAGCCTTTGAAGTGTCAACAGGAGAAAGGAACAGAGTACAACAGAAAAGAGAAAATCCAACGTGTCAGAGAGAGAGAGAGAGAGAGGGAGAGAGAGACAGAGACAGAGAGAAGGAGGGAGAGAGAATTTCAATTAGCTTTTCTAATACCAACAGAGGGGCTGGGCTGGCAGCCGGAATGATTTATCAAAGTTATTGCTTCTCTTAATGAGAAAACATGTCACACGCCTGGCTTTGTAGAATGACAAGCTAAAACCAAACAGAGGGAGGAAAAAAGGCCCTTTTTTCTTGGAGGGTAAAAACACACACACACACACACACACACACACAACTGAAGGCAGACGCACTATTGGCGTAATAACAAAGCCCTTCTTCTCACTCCGCTTAGCAATCATTCCATAATTCCGAATCCATTATTAGAATATTAATTGCACTCCACATATCGTTGTTTCTGTGTTTGTACGTTAGCTTCTAATAATCTGCCAATGGAGAAGGTGAACTCTGTCCTTGTGTTACCCGTCTGAGTCTGTTCCTGCAGTGTGGGAGGGTTTTGTGGTTGGCAGAAGCACAAAGCTGTGATATAACTGAGACAAAGCACTGTGTAGTACTACGGTGAAGATGGCACATTTTCACATTTACAGAGTCACTGCCATATCCATGCAAAATATTAACTGAGAGACCTTCCCCATACAGATCACTTTAATATCCTAAACAGAAATGAAGTTCCAAATGTAGGTTCAGGAGGAGCCTAATTATACAGTCCTGTCAATGAACTTTTACATGTTTTTTAAACATAAATGTGTGTTGGCAGTTTGTGTACACATCCACCCTATAATGATAAAATCCACCCAGTCCATAAATAGAAACCCCTTTCTCAGCTCAAGCCATTCTCAGATTCTTGGCAGAATCACATAGCTCTGCACAGGCCCCTCCCATAATAGTTGATTGACACTGATGTTTTACCTTAGACCCGTCCTGAGTGAGCAATGAACAGTCCGCCACTGTTTTGATGCCGGAGCAGCAATTCCTAAACGATTGAGGTGTTTTGTTGTCAGATATAATAATGAACATCGTCATTTACTCCTGACATCTGAACCATTGAAGATGCAGTGGATTACGTTTTTGAAGGGAATGCGTCCCCCAATCTGCCAGACTGTTCCCGAAACGGGTTGTTGTGAGCAGAGCTGTTTTTGACAAGGTAAAAAGAGTGTTGTTTTACACTACCATTGAGAAATTTTAACCTAACATACTTAAAAATTTTAATTTTTGAACTTGTGAAACCAGACTTAAAAAATATTATCCAGATACCAAAGTTTGAAATCAAAAGCCACAAATTTTATTATGAACTCAAATGTTTCCTATAAAATTCTTGAAAAGAACATTATACACCTCCCTCCAAAAGTTTGGAAACACCCCTGGCAAAGTGTGGTTTTGGACAATATCAGCATAAATCATTTTTTGGTGCAAATACATTAAAGTAACTTGACGTTATCATTGAAGACCAGCAATAATAATTTCATTTTGATTACATAATAATGGCAATATATACATGTCAAAGTCAGACATGCCCCTTTGCCAGCTGTGATGCCTGGTTACTGGTTTAAATTTGGCCCAGGTCTTTAAAAGATTTTTGGGTCAGCACACCTTAATACCTTCAACAATTGATCGCCAATTAAGTTTAGAATACAATGAAATTTAGGCCCAGATTATGCAGAGCTGTAATAGCTGCTAATGGTAGATTTTTGATGAATCGAAAATGTAAGTTATTTCTATGTATAAACTGTTTATGTAATAAAATATGTTTTCGTAGTTTGTGTTGTCCCTTATCAGTGCAAAATTATCACAAATTAAAAAGGACTTATGCCAATATTGTCCAAAACCCCACTTTTCTAGGGCGTTTCCAAACTTTTGGAGGGCAGTGTATATTAATAGCATGAAAAATAGTTCTTTCTGGTCCTTAAATCTGTTTGGATGAGAGGAGTGTGATATTCTAATGATATCGGAAATTCAACCGTTTCACTGTTCAGCTTGAAGTATTTCTCATAGCGAGTGTCATGGCGGACACCCAAAATCAAAATCAAATTTTTGTGTCATGTAATGTAGTTTAAACAGTTTTTTAGGTGAGAATGTACTTTTCTAGACTTCAGACACGGAGTTTGTTGATAAAGATATCAAGTATTTGAAAATTTGCTTCAATGTTTTTGGAGACGTTAGCTTGAGAGTCATCGGCCGCTCAGTGCCCCATGAACCCGCCGAGAGCAGCCTTACCTCAGTCAGTTCTTCTGGTATTTGCTTCTGGCTTTGATGTTTCTATAGTGATTAAACATGAGATATAATTTATTTTGGCTAAATCTAATAGACAATCTTTGGTCCCTTATGGTAGAGCTGGCCGTGGCTTGTCTGCACGCTTGCCTGAGAACCCAGTGTACGGACACACGCTGTTATCATCTCAGTGAACAATCCTGATAAAGATGAATGCAAACTGCAACACTGAGAGCCCCTGGCAAGTAGGACACTCCACAAGGTTAGTGGGAGACCAATCTGAAGTAGTTTTTATCTGTGAGGCAATATTAGTCTTCTCTGTGGGCTCTGAATGGATACTTATCACCTGGGTCGATGGATACAGCATTTCTCTCCGCAACAACTATTACAAAGATTATTAAAGGGTTAGTTCACCCAAAAATGAAAATTAGCCCATTATTAACTCACCATCCAGGCATCTAGGTGTATATGACTTTCTTATTTCAGACGAATGCAATCGGAGTTATATTAAAAATTATCCCGGCACTTCCAAGCTCTATCATAGCAATAGATGGGTGTTTCTCTTCATCAGTCCAAAACAAGTCCAATAAAGTGCATCCATCCATAGTAAGAAGTGCCTCACACGGCACCAGGGGGTGAATAAAGCCCTCCTGTATTAAATGAATGCACTGGTTTTCACAAGACTCACAGGCTTCTTCATTTTTAATATGACTCTGATTGCATTCGTCTGAAAGAAGGAAGTCATACACACCTAGGATGCCTGGAGGGTGAGTAAACAATGGGCTTATTTGCATTTGTGGGTTAACTAACCCTTTAATGGTACCCATAAGCTGAAATGCTGGCTGGAGTTAGTCATGAACTACAGACATTAAAAATGAAGAACAGACAAACTGATTAATAATAAACCTGGACCTTCCTATGAAATGAACAGAATCACAATGTCTACATTACCAGTCAGAATCTTCTCATGCCAGTCTAAACACAGCAACACTGCTGATGTCACTTCCTCCTCAGAGGACAAGAGGTAACAGTGTTCCTCCTCATTCTCATATTTCCAGAATCACACACATTGCAGCCATACCTGAAAGTACATGTGCGCCAACACAGCAGGAGGCATGGAGCAATTTCCACACGAAACCCTGCTGTCAGATCTGGTGTATGTGTATGTGTATTGAAAAAAGTCAGCTTGTTGCTATATGACTCACGCAACACAATATATCCCACTGATCACGGAATAAAACGAAAAACTCTTTGAATTGCAGCGGATATTCATGTCATTCCACCATGGAGAGGATGGGGCGACTTCAGAGGGGAGAATCAAAAAAAGCGAGTTGAAAGTTTCGAAATACTGAAAGAACCTTGTCACGGGTGCCGGAGGGAAATCTGTTCAAAAAGAAGATCTGGTGTCTGTCAGAGCCGGGAAGACGGGAACAAATACGTGAGCGGTGACAAATCACAAAAGTAGATGCTTGTGCACTTCACAGGAGGGTTGGCTCCCGTTGGCTGAAGCGGGACGTCTATAAAAGACATCGTCCCGTCGGCAGCGCAGTGACACTGACTGACATTTTGCCGTCTGCCGCCGTCCCTAAGAGTGCTTATCCCAGCTGTGACCCACATACTGTACTTAATCCCACCACTACAATACACATGCACTTAACCACAAGATCTGCTTTCACACTCACAAAAGAGCTGGCTTTAGAAGAGGAAGCGAAAAAAGAGAGGACGTGAAAGAAGGGTAAAAAAAAAAAAAAAAAAGAAGAGTAGGGTGCGGGTAAATGTGCAAACATCTGAAAGGGGCATTGACCACACAGGGGGAGAAAAACACAGTCCAAAAGGGGAATTTTGATAGGAATCAGGCTCAAAATGAAATGTTTCCTGAGACAAGAAGGAAATTACAAAAAAAAAAAAACATAATCCAGTCAAGGTAAGTGCAAATGTGCCTATGAAATCTGTGTAACACACAAGAACTCTTTATTTTTCAATTTATCATCCTTTGATTAATTATTCCTGTCACCATCAATAGAAATGTGCACTAGCGTTCAAAAGTTTATGGCTCTGTGTAATTATTACATTTTTTATTTATTTTTTGAAAGAAGTCTATTATGCTCATCAAGGTTGCTTTTTTAGTATCAAAAATGCAGTAAAAACAGTAATATTGTGAAATATCATTAGAATTTAAAATAACTATCGGCATTTTTTTTTTAAATATTCAGTGTCGTGATTAATCATTCTAATATTATTTTTGAGGAAACTGTCATATATTCAGGACACTTTCATGAATAGAAAGTTTAATAGAATAACATTTAATTTAAAGGGGTGCTATTATGCTTTTTCACTTTTTGAAATTTAGTCAGTGTGTGGTGTGTATCTTTGGGCATAAAAAAGATTAACAAAGCTACATATCTCAAAGTCCACTCCAAAAGGAGATATTCCTTTTTTAAAAAATCCCTTTTCAAGACAGCTCCTTTGGACTTCAACGTTTGTTTTCCGCATGCAATGATGTCACAACGCGGTCCAGTAGAATATCATTAAAATAAATCTCACCCACGGAAATTCAAATTGTTGTCAAATTGAGGAGTAGTTCACTTCCAGAACAAAAATTTCCTGCTAATTTACTCACCCCCATTTCATCCAAGATGTTCACATCTTTCTTTCTTCAGTCGAAAAGAAAACAATTTTTTAAAGCTAAACATTCCAGGATTTTTCTCGTGGACTTCAATGGGGATCAGCCGGTTGAAGATCCAAATTGCAGTTTTAATGCAGCTTGGAATAAGGGTCTTGTCTAGCGAAATGATCAGTCATTTTCTTAAAAAAAAAAAAAAAAAAAAAAAAAAAAAAAAAAAAAAAGTACAATTTATATACCTTTAAACCGCAAATTCTCGTCTTGCACAAGCTAGACTTCACACATTAAGTAATCACGTTGGAAAGACCATACATGCAGTGCAGAACTAGTGCAAGATGAGTATTTGTGGTTAAAAAGTATATAAATTTGTATATATATTGCTTTTAGGAAATGGCTGATTGTTTCGCTAGATACGACTCTTACTCCTTGGCTGTGATCGTGTAGAGCCCTTTGAAGCTGCAATTTAGACCTCCACCCTGTCAAATCCCATTGAAGTCCACTATGTGGAAAAAATTCCTGGAATATTTTCCTAAAAAAAATGTATTCTGGAAGTGAATTAATGCTTTGATTTTGTAAAAAATAAAATAAAATATAATTTTTCTGATCCCACACTTTTGTGAGTGTTAATAACAAAATGTTTACTGCGGCAGAAAAATAGCACAGAATTGTGTGAATAAGGCAATCCATAATGACCCTTATTTGCATAGAAAGGAGACGTCTTTGCGCTGAAAATAATGAAAATGACTTCATTTAAATACATCCCAGCGCTATTTCAGTGCATCTAATGCCTGATTAAACTAGACTATGGATGCACAAGTGGTTGTTTGGTGAATTCGCCCCACAGTGTTTCCACATGACAACAATTATGTCAACGAGGGGGTGTGGGTGAGGGTTTCCCTCTCTAGATGCCCAGTGTTGACCTCCGCACTCCTGAAGAGAGAGAGAGAGAAAAGAAAACTTTCTCTGGTGGAGAGTGAAAGCCCCAGTGGGAAGCTTGGCACTCTCTTTCTTTTCCTTCCTCCACTCACTGTCTGCTCTTATGGCAATGAAAACAGCACTGAATGACCTCACCACAAAACACGCCACACATTGGTACTGTGTGATGATAAGGACAGAGGAAACTACAGCATGGAGATGATATCTTATCACACCACATTACTTTCATATTTACTGTGGTACTGAATGACTGTTATATATATGCCATGGTATTTACATTACACTGCAAGGGTGTGTCAAACAAGGAGATACAAGGATCCAAGGATTTTTCTTACCGAGATAAATAACATACGTTTAAACCCTTACAAAAATGTAACATGACAACCATAGTTTTTAATGTTTCTATAATAAACTGTGGTAACTTACATTACATGCATTAGCTAGCAACCAACCAACTCAACAAAACAAAACAAAAAAACAGAAATAAAAAATAAAATAAAATAAAATAAAACAAAATAGACTAGCCATCCACCCGGGGTATTTCCCTACGATGCTACATAGGACAAGCAGTTAAAATAAATAAATACATAAATACATTTAAAAAGAATAAATAAATAAAATAAAATGGACTAGCATCCACCCAGGATGTTTCCCTACAGAGCTGCATAGGAGAAGCAGTTTGAATAAAATAAAATAAAATAAAATAAAATAAAATAAAATAAAATAAAATAAAATAAAATAAAATAAAATAAAAATCCCTATGGCGCTACATAAGACAAGCAATTTGAATGAATGAATGAATGAATAAATAAAATAGTAATAACACAAAACAAAAAAACAAAAAAAAAAACAAAACAAACGCCCAGGGTGTTTCCCTATGACACTATGTAAGACAAGCAGTTTGAATGAATGAATGAATAAATAATTAAATAAATAAATCTAAAAATAAAATAAAATAAAAAAAATAATTAAATTAAATGGACTAGCCATCTACCCATGATGTTTCCCTATAGTGCTAAACAGGACAAGCAGTTTGAATAAAATAAATAAATAAATAAAAATAAATAAATAAAATAAATAAATAAATAAAAAAATTTAAAAAATTAAATTAAATTAAATTAAATTAAAAATTAAATTAAATTAAATGGACTAGCCATCTACCCATGATGTTTCCCTATAGTGCTGCACAGGACAAGCAGTTTGAATAAAATAAAACAAAAAAACAAAAAAATAAATAAAAATAAAAATAAATAAAAATAAATAAATAAATAAATAAAATTAAAAATTAAATTAAATGGACTAGCCATCTACCCATGATGTTTCCCTATAGTGCTGCACAGGACAAGCAGTTTGAATAAAATAAAAGATAACAATAAAATAAAATTAATTAAATAAATAAATAAAATTAAAAATTAAATAAAATAAAATATAAAATGAATAAAATAAAAGATAACAATAAAATAAAATTAATTAAATAAAATTAAATAAATAAAATAAAAAAATTAAATTAAATAAATTAAATAAAATTAAATTAAATTAAATTAAATTAAATTAAATTTAATTAAATTAAATTAAATTAAATGGACTAGCAATCTACCTATGATGTTTCCCTATAGCGCTGCACAGGACAAGCAGTTTGAATAAAATAAAAGATAACAATAAAATAAAATAAAATAAAATAAAAATAATTAATTAAATTAAATTAAATTAAATTAAATTAAATTAAATGGACTAGCAATCTACCTATGATGTTTCCCTATAGTGCTGCACAGGACAAGCAGTTTGAATAAAATAAAATAAAATAAAATAAAATAAAATAAAATACAATAAAATACAATTTAAAAAAATAACCATCCACCCAGAGTGTTTCCCTATAGTGCTGCATAAGACAAGCAGTTTGAATTTAAAAAATTAATTAGAATACAAAATAAAACAAAATAAAAGTTTCTCACACTGCTTGAGTGCCCAGTAATTTATGGCTTTAACAATAATTATAAGAAAAAGGAAATCCAGGCCCAAACAGCCCACCATTCTCTATCCCTAATCTCTTGTTCCTTGTCCTCTCCGGTTGTAAAACAGGCCGAGGGGCAAGCCACATTTTTAATTTGCCATGTGGGAATTGGGGGAAACTCTTGAGCCTTCATGCAGTAAAACCCTTCAGCACTTAAAACTTCACACCCTCTGTCTCACCCTCCATCTCTCCTGCTCTGTGAGCTGAGGTTTGGCTCTGAACCCCAGCACTGCTGCAGGGCAAAGTCCTGTCTACTCAGAGCACACTCTCGCCAGTGTGTGCCACGCATTAAGATCTGTGCGTGTGAAGTTACGCCTGCCAGTTTTGCTTAACATTTTATCACTTATCATGTGGAAACACGCCGTCTCTTTTTCGCAGCAGATTAAAAAAAGCCTGTCCCTGCTGTAGGACACTGCACGCTTCTGTCGGCTCAAGGGATGCCTTCTTCCTTGACTTTTCTGTCACTCGACTTGAAAACTTCCGCCGTGATGTAGTTCAGGCAGGGCACGGCATCCTAATGAGCTGGATATTCCAACAGAATTCCCTATCGGTGGAATGGAATTGACAGACTGGAGCAAACACACACACACGCACACAGAGTCGGGTTTACGCTCCTGAGGCGATGTGAACCTGAGTAACTGATGTAATTAGTTGAGGTCCTCCACAGCTGCAGGTGGGCCGCACTCTCCAGACAATTATATAATTAGTCCTGAGGAACTCGTTACTGGAGCACATTTTAATATGAATGCTGGCGTAATTGTGTCCGTAACTGTGATATAAACTGACTTGATGATATCATCTCTGTGGCTCTGGACACCCTAATCAAATTAATTCAAAGCTAAATGTTTAAAACAATCAAACGTGACTTTAAACAAAAAGTGGGGAATTGGTTGAGATGTCTAACCAATGCAAATCACAAAAACACCATGGGATGTTATTTAGTCTATAGAGAAATACATTTAGGGATGCCCAATACTGCCGTACCGTATTGGTTTACAGCAAAAATGTGAGATTGTAACTTAACAAAAAAGAAAACTAAACTAAATAAACATGCAATGCAAATCACAGAACAACTGTATGATATTTCTTATCAGACAAACATTAGAGATTTTTATAAAATATATTCAAAATACAACCAATTAAAATTGAAATGTTTAAAATATTCAAACTTGGCGACAAGCAAAAATGGGGATTTTTTGAAATATCTAATAGTTATCAGATTTTTGTAAAATAAAAAAAATAATAATACCTAAATGTTTACCTAAAAAGAAATTTAAACATGCAATGTAAATCACAAAAGACGTGGTACTATATTGATTATTGTTTAAAATTAGAACTTTTTATAAAATAAATATAAATGATATAAATGAATGAATAAATAAATAAATAAATAAATAAATAAATGTTCAAACATGGCTACAAACAAAAATGAGGAAATTTCTACTGACTATCTGATTTTTGTAAAATAAAATTAAATAAAATACCTAAATGTTTATAAAATAAGCATGCAATGTAAAATAAAATAAAATAAAATAAATCATTTTTAAAGTGTTTAAATGTAGCTACAAACAAAAATAGGAATGACATAGCTACTGATTATCAGATTTTTATAAAATAAAATAAAATAAAATAAAATAAAATACCTTAATGTTTAAAAAAATTTAAGCATACATAAAATAAAACATACAATAAAATAAATAATATTTAAAGATAATAATTTTAACAAAGATAATATTTTAAAAATAATATTTAATTTAAAAAATATTTATATTTATTATATAAATAATGTTTAAACGTGGCTACAAACAAAAATGAGGAATTTTTGACATAGCTACTAACATTCAGATTTTTTTATAAAATAAAATAAAATAAAATAAAATAAAAACCTAAATGTTCAAGAAATTTAAACAAGCAACGTTAAATACAAAACAAAAATAAAATAAAATAAAGAATAAAATAAATGTTTAAAGTGCTTAAACGTGTATACAAACGAAAATGAGAAATTTTTGGCATAGCTACTAACTTTCAGATTTTTATGAGATAAAATAAAATTAAAAAAAATGTTTAAAATGTTCAAACGTTGCCACTTTTTTTTTTTTTTTTTTGAAAAATCTACTGATTATTAGGTTTTTATAAAATAAAATAAAATAAAATAAAATAAAATGTTTAAAATATTTAAACATGGCTACAAACAAAAATGAGGAATTTTTGACATAGCTACGAATTACGCAAATGTTGTTTAAACATGCAATGTAAATCATAAAACAAGCAGTACTGTATTGATTATTGTCCAAAATTAGAGCTTTTATGAAATACTAGAAAATAAAATAATAAAATAAAATAAAATAAATGGGGAATTTCTGAGATATCTACTGATGATCAGATTTTTTTTTAAAATAAACTAAACTAAACTAAACTAAACTAAAATAATGTTTAAAAAATGTAAACATGCAGTGTAAATCACAAAACAAGCATTACTATGTTTAATAAAAAAAAAAAAAAAAAAAAAAAATATATATATATATATATATATATATATATATAGCTACTGTAGAACACAAAAGATGATATTTTAAATAATGTTTCAGTGTTTCAGTAAAGAGTTTTAAAAATAGGATCTAATTTATTGTTTTGTTTTGTTTTATTCAAGCTGTTCTTGGTAAATGGTGACCGCAGATGTCTCTGATCTCCAGATTGCTACAGATCTTCAGTTTCTCTTTTCAATTTACCACTTTTCTCCTCTTCTCCAGTGTAAATATGCTTTTTCTGTGGATTAGCTTATCTTTCCTACCAAATGAATAAGAAGCTTAAAAATCCAAGATCTGGAGTGTCAGGCTTGAAAGACAGAAAGAGAGCGATAGAAGCAGCATCTCTCACTCCACCTGTCCATCCGTGCCTCTACGGAGCAATAATGACGAAGCAAGAGACATTTGTGAGGGGTGGGGTGAAAATTCGAGAGGGGTGTGTGTTGTTGTCGCATATATATTTTTGATGTTGCAAAAGCCCGTTTTAGCATATCAGTCTCAAAGGCAATCATAATATTTTGGGATTAATTAAAATCTTAATCGGGCATGTTCATCTCTTCGGCGCGGCTCCCCGCAGGCTGCTGCTGACAGCTGTATTTTAGCGCTCTCAAAATGTCTGGAGGCTAAACAAGTTTGGCTGCAGACTCATCACCTCCAGAGCAGCCGGTCTCACTCAGAGATGAGCGGCAGGGGAGCTGTGATGGCTGCGCTTGGGAGTGAGTGTGAGCAAAAAGGAGAAAATGTGATAGTCAACGATAGATATGGAGAGTGGGAGGACGAACGTGTTGACGGAGAGGGAGGAAGAGGGAAACAGGGAAAGAGTGAAGGCATTTGGGAGAGGTGGAGGAGGGATAAAGTGGGGCAAGGGATTGGCATTATACTCTCCAATGAGGTGTGAATAATGCAAGCCTAATTTTTGTCATATCCTCCATCTTCTTCTATCTCTTCTTTTATATCAATCATTATTAATATAAGTTGCAGAAAGACCGAACATATTTTACACTTTAAACAGCTTATACATTGTACATAAATTAAGAAATGTCAAAAAAAAAAAACATTAAAAACATTTTTGAAATCATTTTTCACTGTGTGGTCAGATATTTTTAAAACAATTACCCATTTTTTATTTGTAGAAAAGTATGAATATTTCAAACACTTTTTTATTTTATTGTTTTATTTTATTTTATAAAAAGCTCTAATTTTGGACAATAATCAATATAGTACTGCTTGTTATGTGATTTACACTGCATGTTTATTTTTTTATTTTTTTATTTATAGGTATTTTATTTTATTTTATTATTTTATTTGATAAGAATTTAATATTCAGTAGATATCTCAAAAATTCCCCATTTTTGTTTGTAGCCACTTTTGAATTATTAAACATTATTTTATGTTTATGTACTTAATTTAATTTCTGATTAAAAAAACGCTCATTTTGCACAATAATCAATATAGCACTGCTTGTTTTGTGATTTAGATTGTAGTTTTTTTTTAACATTTAAGTATTTGATTTGATGTACTGTAGCCACATTTGAATCTTCTAAACATTATGTTTATGTATTTAATTTAATTTAATTTAATTTAATTTAATTTATTGTATTTTAAGAATCTGGTAATCAGTAGATATCCCAAAAATTATTTTTAATTTAATTTAATATAATTATTTTATTTTAAATAAATAAATGTATAAATATAAATTCCCTATTTTTGTTCATAGCCACATTTGAATATTGTAAACATTATTGTATTTTTATGTATTTAATTTAATTTATTTAATTTAATTTAATTTTTTATAAAAAGCTCTAATTTTGGACAAAAATCAATATAGTACTGCTTGTTTTGTGATTTACATTGCATGTTTATTTATTTATAACATAACATTTAGGTATTTTATTTTATTTTATTTGATAAGAATTTGATATTCAGTAGATCTCTCAAAAATTTCCCATTTTTGTATGTTGTCATGTTTGAATACTTTAAACATTTAAAAAGGATAAAATAGCTTATATACTATATATAAATGAATAAATGTCAAAATAAAATTATAATAAAAAATGGTCACTATGACAATTACATTAAAAACATTTTTTTTAATATAGCCACAAATATCTTTTGTCACCATGACTGTTACTATATAAAAATTTATTTTCACTTCAGGCCAATATATATATATATATATATATATATATACATACATATACATATATATACATATATATACACACATATATACACATATATATACACATATATACACACATATACACACACACATATATACATATACATATACATATACATATACATATACATATACATATACATATATATATATATATATATATATATATATATATATATATATATATATATATACGGCCTGAAGTGAAAAGTTTTCCAGATCTAATTTGTTGGTGACAAATTGTGAGGGTAATTACGCATAATGAATTGTATTTTAACTTAAACATCGAAATGTTGAGGTGCGAAAAGAGTTTACAGCCGACTGATGAATACCTATATTCATATATATACAATGGTAACCAAAGCTACTAGTGCATGGCAAGTCTCATGTGTTGATGAAATGTTTGTGCTCGTTGAATGCCTCCACAAAGTTCTCTGAATAAAATTTTGACCAGTTTGGAGGCATTAATTTATATTGTGAAATCTGTTGAAATCATTTGTATGGCAGTCTGGCTTTTGTCTGTTATTGGGGTCAAGTAAAATCTCCGTCTCACTCCCCCTTTTCAATAAAATCTTGCAGTGTAAATGAGGATGCTTTTCCAGATCAACACTAACATTCATATGCATGAAGATGCAGGAGGCCATGAATCAGTATCCTGTCATCAAGACGGGTCTACAGTAGATAAATCACCAGCTGTCAGTCACACACAACCTGTCACAACACACAAGCACTCCCAGAGTCTTTTATACATTTGTGTGTATTCATAAGGATAAACCTATCCCCGTGTAATGCATTCAGACGCTGTTTTGGCAGGGAGGTGATTTTACTTGCAAATCCCAAACACTGAAAAATGAAACATAATTCAGTCTCCTGCTTTTTTGTATGTTGTGGGTGTGTGTTTGACTTTCTGTGTAAGTGTGTGTTTGTACGTCTTTGTCCTGTTCCTCTTCCTTTTCTCGCACACATGGGCTCAGGTTTTTTTCATCAAGTGAAGAAGAGGTGACTCACTCGAGATGCAGCTGTATCAGGAAAAATTTTCCCGCTCTACAGTCTCTCCCACCAAGCATATTTGGAAATACACCAAACATTTTAGTGTTTGATGTTGTTGCATTTAAGTGCATGATATCACAAAAGCCAATTAGCGCTGTGCAATGATTAATCACGATTAACCGCATCCAAAATAAACATTTTTGTTTACATAATATATGTGTGTGTACTGTGTATATTTATTACGTATATATAAATACACACACATGCATGGATATATTTAACAAAAACAATGTTATGTTTTTATATTAAATATATTTATATATAATATTAGTTATATCAATAAAATATATATACATATTGTATATAAATACATAAAATATTTATACAGTACACATACATACATTATGTAAACAAAAACATATATTTTGGATGCAATTAATCGTGATTAATCGTAGCACAGCGCTAAAGCCAATAACATAAAAAGGACTAATACAAACAAACAAACAAACAAAATTAACAATAAAATAATTTAAAATGAATTTAGGCATGAATTTAACTTTACAATGTACCATATGAAAATTGGTTTTTATATTTCATAGTGATCACATTTAACTGTTATTAAATTATTTAATGATTTTTATGATTTTTACTTTTATTTTACTTTTAATTAAAAATAATACTTATTTTTAATAATTAAAATTAATTAAATTTTTAATCATTAAAATTATTTCATTTTGTAATTAAAAAAAAAATTAAATCATTTTGTATAATTTTAATAATTAAATTAAATTAATGTAAATTAAATTAAATTAAATTAAATTAAATTATTAAATTAATTAAAATTATATATATATATATATATATTTTATAAAAATTAAAATTATTAAATCTTTTAATAATTAAAATCATTTAATTTTTTAATGATTATTATTTTAAATTTATTTAAAATAAATTTATTTATTTCTGTTGAGTCAAAAAATGACTTTCTTTCTTTCTTCTCTGAAACACAAACAATGTAAAAATAATAAAATAAAATAAAATAAAATAAAATAAAATAAAATAAAATAAAATAAAATTAAATTAAATAATTAAATAATTAAATAATTAAATAAAATTGAAATGAAATAAAAGCCAATGGGGTCCCAAAAATATTTATTTTATTTCATTTCATTTCATTTCATTTCTTTTATTTTATTTTCTGGACCCCACTGACCTTTTATTCAAACATTCTGTAAAATGTTATTTTTTTGTTTTTTTGTTTTTTACAGTGACCTTCTGTTGAGTCAAAAAAATGACTTTCTTTCTTTCTTCTCTGAAACACAAACAATGTAAAAATAATAAAATAAAATAAAATAAAATAAAATAAAATAAAATAAAATAAAATAAAATAAAATAAAATAAAATAAAATAAAATAATGTAGCCAATAGGGTCAAAAAAAGAAAGCCGTAGAAAGAAACTCATACAGGTTTGTAAAGTGTGAATAAATGATGACAGAACTTGCATTATTAGTCTGTCTCTGTCTCTTTAAATTATGCAATTCACATGTTCATAAACAATAAAGGGCAGTAAAACTTCACAGATGGACGTAAACGAGCAAAGTACATCTGCCCTCGTCTCTGATAGCATCTCATTTAAGCCGTGTATCGCATTTACCCGCCGCATGAAGCGCAATATACCCATCCCCCACTCAAAAATGAATGAAATAAATAGAAAACAACAACAAAAGCAGCGAGCTGGTTGAGGCAGAGCGCTAAAAGGATTAGTATTGCATGTCAGCGCTCCATTCATGGGTCACCCACAAGTGCATTGTGGGAGGGCAATTCTCAGTTGTTAGATAAGACAATGAGACAGAATTGAGTGATGGGAAGATTCAGAGAAAACTGGCTTCTGTGAAAACGCAGCGATATCTGCCGGCTATGAATATGGACTGGGTGGGTGCGCAGTGTCAGTCGTGCCAGAGGGACCTGCGGGCTGGCAAAAGAATGGTGCTAAGGCACAGGAGCAGAGCTTTCATAGTGCTCATCTTGGCAGCATCACAATGTTGGCAGTGCCAGTGGAGAACTACCTCTTTGATACAAGCATAGGACATCAAACACATGCACCAAAAAAAAAAAAAAAAAAAACGTTTTCTGCCAAACTAAGCTGTCAAGTAATTAGATTAATTATTATCATAAGGCAAAACAAATCACTAAAAACAACTGTAAATCAAAGGAAAACCCATTAACCACTAGGGATGAGCTTGGCTAGTCATCCAATAGACTAGTTAATGTAGATTTTTTATTTTATATAGCGTCCTCCTTTTTGTGACGGTGTTTTGAAGGTGATGCATTTACAGATGTTACCTTTCAGACAGGTTTTTATGCTTACAGCATGCTGTGATTTAGTAGCAAAACTGTCAGCGTGGTAAAGCTTTCTCAGAAAAGCCATATCTCTAACAATACATTTTAAAGACAATTACTGTCAGACTTCATATCGCATGCTGTGAGAAATAATGCTATTACTATGAATAATACATATGATACATTCTTGGTAACAAGAGATTGTTTGATTAAACATCAATCGTATTTGACTGGTGTCTGTATGCTGTACACTAAACCAGTGCTTATTTCAGACAACCCACCGTCTAATCGATTTACAATTTTTAGGGTTGTAAATTTATAGCATTAACTCAGTGTGTATAACTATAAATTAAAAATACATTTAATAAAAAAAATCTACACTAAATAAATAAAAATAAAATAAAGTAATTTTGTGTTCCACAGTAGTAACAACTTTTGTCCATACAATGAAAGTCAACTAGGTAAAATAATAATAATAATAAAACATAAAAAAAAAAAAAATAATAATAATAATAATAAAATAAAACAAAATAAAATAAATATTTTCTTTATTCCATTTGTTCCACATTAGAAAAAAAACTCCTTTCTTTTTTATCCTTACAAAAAGTTAATCTGGTAAAATAAAACAATAAAATAAAATAATAAAAAATATTCTGTGTTCCACAATAGAAAGAAACTGCTTTATTATTTCCATACAATGAAAGTCCATTGGATGAAAAATAAATAAATAAATAAATAAATGAATGAATGAATGAATGAATGAATGAATGAATAAAATAAAATAAAATAAAATAAAATAAAATAAAATAAAATAAAATAAAATAAAAATTCTTTGTGCCACATTACAAAGAAACTTCATTTCTTTTTTTTCATCCATACAATGAAAGTTAATTTGGCAAAATTGGGTAAAAAAATACTAAAATAAAATAAAATAAAATAAAATAAAATAAAATAAAATAAAATAAAATAAAATAAAATAAAATAAAAATAAATCCTTCTGTGTTCACAATAGAAATATTAGTTATTAATATTATTTTTCAATAATTTAAATTATTTAATTTTTTAATAATTATTAAATTAAATTATATTAAATAATTAAATTAAATTAAATTAAATTAAATTAAATTAAATTATTAAATTAAATTAAAATTAAAATAAAATGAAAGCCAATGGGGTCCAAAAAATTATTTTATTTTATTTTATTTTAATTTATTTTATTATGGACCCCACTGACCTTTTATTCAAAATTCAATGACCTTAAATTGGATCAAAAAAATGACCCTTCTTTCTTTCTTCTCTGAAACACAATGTAAAATTGATAAATAAATATAAAATAAAATAACATAAAATACAATTAAATTAAATAATAAAATAAAATAAAAAATAAAATGAAATGAAATAAAATAAAATCTTTCTGTGCTCCACAATAGAAATATTATTTTTATTTATTTAGTCCATACAATGAACATCAATATAATTAAATAAAATTAAAATACTTGTTTTATTTTTTTTTAGATACATTACTGTTTAAAAGTTTGAAGTCAGAACGATTTTTTTTTTTTATACCTACATATATACATATATATAGTGTATATTATGAAACACTTTTCATTATGCACACACAAATACTGAATATTAACTGTGCTATCGGTGAAAACATACTCCATATACCCATGAAAACACCTCTGCATCCTGTTTAAAGTCTGTCATGTTGCAGATATACTCAGAAACGGTATACAAATATATATCCACACATAGAGAGCACAAGGCAGTTTGCCAACATTTGCTTTTATGCCCGTGGGCAGGATATAAAAAATACACAAATAGACATTTCCAGAGGAATAACTCCATATCTCCTTAAGAAAACAGTCAAAGCCTGGCATTGAAAAGCAGTGAGCCAGAAATCCCAACGTTATCAGCTTCATACCTGCCTATATCTCTCAAACAAAACACAAATATTAATCACACACGCACGCATACACACCAGCAGTCAAGGACAACACGATAACAAATCATAACTGTGGCTCACTGTTGTAAAATACCGTGGAGGTACCATGATGCAGCTATGATATCAGATGGTAATACTATGGTATTTTGATTTACACCATGGGAGCAGTCATCATTAAACAGATGGGAGGAAACGCTGAGCTCATCTCCTACAGGGCTTTATCGAGCCTGATAACGCCAACCGGCGCTATCATAACACAACCAACACACAAAGAGAAGACGTGAATGGCATTGTCTGGTCTGGTAAATAATAATTTGCACGTCACCGTGCTTTCTTTTCCGCACGCGGTACCGAGATGTATCACATACTGCTGTGAAGTCTATTCAAAATAAAGGAAGAGGAGAATGACGAAAGGAAAATGTTTAACACAGTGTTCTCCACATTTGCTTGAAGGCAGAAACGCATTTGTGGTAATCTCCAGAAAAGCAGACTAAGGCAGACCTGACAGGTTGATTGTTAACAAATGGCAAATTTTTTCAATCCTTTTGGAAACACCTGCGCTTCTGATTTTTAGAATCGGATTGCTCTGCCTCAAACACATGTGGACACAACAGATACAGCGACGCGGTCATGAACCACGCATTCATCAAAAAAGCCATCCATTTCTGTCCTCAGAATGACTTTAATCTCATCTGGACTCCTCTCTCATGCTGCCTCTCTTGTAGTGTGTGCAGCATGTGAATTTCTCAGATGTTCAAGGGTTCCTGCGTCCAGGGACATCAGAAGCAGCTGTTTTTAACAAGCTCTGACTGCGACTTCTTTGAAAAGTCTTGGTCATTCTCGGTTTTAGACTCGACACCAAAGAATTCAGAGTTTGGAAGAAGGCCACGAAGTAACTTGAGGGTGGAATTGAAAACCCTGAAAAGTTTGGTTCAGTAGCGGAGGATTGAAACAAAAATGAGACGTGTACGCAAGGCAACACGATCTGCTGAAGTAAGACCCTTTTCGGCTCCAGGAGTTACAACACAAAAACAAGCAATTAGAATTGACATTTTGGTGCGAACCCGAGGCTATTTGATGTCAGAGTTTACTTTCTTTGGTTGGTGTGGAAAGAAGGTTTCTGAATGAGTCTGTGCACTGTAACAGAAAATTCATTCAAAACACAAACAGTGGAGATTATTGTGAAGAATTACTAAAACTTACTAAAACGGCACAGTGTGATGCTTCAATCAATATTTCGCTCTATGAATGTGTGTACAGCCCATGCGAACGCTCCACTCTTGTACCGCTCATTCTCACCGGAAAAGCAAAGACAGGAAATTTCTATTTAGTATACTTTTTCCTATTTGCAATAGTGCTTCTGTGCTATAACATGGTGTAATACAGCTGTACTGAGCAACACTGGTAAAATGCTGGTGATGCTTTTTAGATTTGTAGGTTTTTAAAAATCAGTTTAATCTGATTCTGTTACAAAGAACTGAATAAAAATAATATATTGATATTTAATATTAATATATTTACTGTCCTGCCCAGGGTGGCCACCAGAGGACACTGTTTGTGTAAGCACATGGCTTGTGTTGTGTTTGTTTTGTGCCATGTGCTTCTCCTGCTTATTGTTTGACCCCACCCATTTGTTACCTCATTATTGTTTCAGTGATTCCACCTGTGTCTCCCTCATTACTAGCCCTACTTAGTCTCCTTGTGTCTGTAGTATTGTGCTGTTCGTTATTCACTTATTTGTCATATTGGGAGTTAGATGGACCTGTGTTGCGCCGTGTTTGGTGCTCAGTCGTGCTCTGTTCTGACCTGCCTGTCTGTTTTCCCCTTGGGGTACTTTTTGTTGTAGTTTTGTTTATTTTGCATTAATTAAAAGCCCTTTTCTCCCTGCATTTGAGTCCTCGCCTCATCTCTCCTACTGACCCGTGACAGAACGAACAGCCCAATATGAGGACTCAGCAGAGGAAGGGCTCGCACCATCTACCGGCCTCTAATGTCTACAGCCCTCTCTATCAACGCATGCTCCAGCTTGAAGCCTTGAGCTCCCTTCATCAACGAGGAACCGATCTGAGAGAGTTTGCTCTGGAGTTTAGGAGTGCTGCAGAGGGGCTGGGCTACAACGACTCTGCTTTGAAAGACTTATTTAACTATGCCCTTGATGAGCCCATTAGTCACTGGAGGATGTTAGGCTCTGAGCACTTGTCTTTTGAGGGGTTTGTGGAGTACCTCGTCCGCAGTGGGAGGCAGTCAGCACTGCAAAGAGAAGGGCTTTCTCATGGAGAACCTTTTCATGCGATGGCCACCAGCCCAGAGCTCCTCCACAGGATGGCGGCCAGTCCAAAGCCTCTCTGCACGATGGCCGCGACTCCAGACTCTCCAGTTATCACAAGTCCCACGCCTAAGGCTTCAGCCATCACGGATACCGTGTCAGTGTTCCCAGGTACCATGAGTGTGTCGTATGAAGCCATTAAAGTGGGCCCTAGGCTTTGGAGGCTGACCTCCAGTTTAGCAGACCCACCTCTATCGTCAGTATGAGCAGCTGTTGTCTGTCCGGTGGTCCCAAGTCCTTTGGTCCAGGAGGACCCGACTCCGGTGCCCGCTCACGCTCACTGTGTTCATGAGGCGGCGGTGTCCGCTCACGATCCTCCCGATGCGGCGGAGCCTGCTCACAATCCTCCTGATGCGGCGGTGTCCGCTCACGATTCTCCCGATGCGGCGGAGCCCGCTCACAATCCTCCCGAAGTGGCGGTGTCCGCTCACGATCCTTCCGATGCGGCAGGATCATCCGCTCACTGTGTTCATGAGGCGGCGGTGTCCACTCCCGATCCTCCCGATGCGGCGGTGTCCGCTCACGATTCTCCCGATGCAGCGGAGCCCACTCACAATCCTCCCGAAGTGGCGGTGTCCGCTCACGATCCTTCCGATGCGGCAGGATCATCCGCTCACTGTGTTCATGAGGCGGCAGAGCCCGGTCACTGTGTTCATGAGGCGGCGGTGTCCGCTCCCGATCCTCCCGATGCGGCGGTGTCCGCTCACGATTCTCCCGATGCGGCGGAGCCCGCTCACAATCCTCCCGAAGTGGCGGTGTCCGCTCACGATCCTTCCGATGCGGCAGGATCATCCGCTCACTGTGTTCATGAGGCGGCGGTGTCCGCTCCCGATCCTCCCGATGCGGCGGTGTCCGCTCCCGATCCTCCCGATGCGGCGGTGCCAGCACCAGCTCCTGAACTCTGCACCTGTTCTGTTACGGCCAGGGTGGTCGTGACGATCACTATTGTGCCCTTTGATTCTAAACCCCCATGGTGTGTCCCTCCCTTCCCTCCCTTCCCTCCCTGGTCATTAGCCAGGGTTCTTGGGCCTTCCGACCCTCCCTGGCTTAACCCATCCTACCTGCCTTGTCCTCTGGCCCCACCCTGGTCGCTTATACGGCCACAGTCTCCAGGCCCTCCTCCACTCCACGGGCCTGGCCCACCATCCCTCCCCTCTGTTCCGCCTCCTCTCCACCTCCCACCTGGACTTTTGTTTTGTGCTGCGGACCGTGGAGCGTCTGGAATCCGCTCCTTAGAGAGGGGGTTCTGTCACAGTCGTCGGCTGGTGTGCCCAGGGTGGCCACCAGAGGACACTGTTTGTGTAAGCACATGGCTTGTGTTGTGTTTGTTTTGTGCCATGTGCTTCTCCTGCTTATTGTTTGACCCCACCCATTTGTTACCTCATTATTGTTTCAGTGATTCCACCTGTGTCTCCCTCATTACTAGCCCTACTTAGTCTCCTTGTGTCTGTAGTATTGTGCTGTTCGTTATTCACTTATTTGTCATATTGGGAGTTAGATGGACCTGTGTTGCGCCGTGTTTGGTGCTCAGTCGTGCTCTGTTCTGACCTGCCTGTCTGTTTTCCCCTTGGGGTACTTTTTGTTGTAGTTTTGTTTATTTTGCATTAATTAAAAGCCCTTTTCTCCCTGCATTTGAGTCCTCGCCTCATCTCTCCTTGTAATAACATTACAGTATTTTACTGTTTCTACTATTATTTTAAATACATAAATGCAGCAATAGATAATAAAAGAGTTAGAATAAAACACTTAGAGGTGAGAATAAGATAGACAGAACGATAGAATAATAGAACGATAGAACGCTAGATAGATAGACAGACAGACAGACAGATAGATAAAGTAACCAAATCACGTCTCAAAATCAGCCTAGGAGACAACAAAAACAAAACAAAAGAAAACAAAAACAAATTTTGTGTAATATTGGTAAGCAACTGCTTTTCGCCTCCAAGCAAAGGTTTCTGGAATAACTGCCTCATCAAAACCAGCATCTGCCAATCAATTCCTCTGAAGTGTCTCTGCGCACCCCAAGGCACCAATTCCTGTTCAGTTCTTCACCATCTAGTACCAGAGAGCACTGCGGCCAACTGTGCTCCTTCATGCCTGAACTTGCTGCCCTCTCATTCTCTGCTGCAGGCTTTTAATGAGACAGACGGACAGGAATAACCCAGACGCTCCTGAGACAGGTACTTTCGCAATCAGCCTTTATAAGGAGAGGGATCCGCCAAGGCGTCCACCGCCTGCCCACGTTCAGGAGCATCTGCAGTGCCAGATCGATATCGCGCCTTAGGATTCAGACGAGCGGGGTTAACGGAGATAACCGGAGAGAGGAGAACGCAGAACGAGCGGAAGGGCGGAAAGAGGTACGAAAATAACACGCAGGGAGGCGTGAGGAGCAAAGGGAGATGACGGAAGAGCAAAGAAAATGAAGGTAAATGAGTGAGACAACAAGGGAATACGGTGAAAAGAAGCGGTAGGAAATAAACGGGACTGAAATAGCTGAGAGAGAATGAAATCAAAGGTAGGACGGCTTGTGGATGTCCAGTTCAGTGAGCACAAGCCTGTGTGGGCTTCATACTCCACTTTAACACAAGCAGAGACCACCCAAACCTTCACACCGCAGGCCTCCTGACCGCAGAACACCGAAACAACAGCGGCTCTGACACGTAACTCTTCCCCAGCTGGTCACAGAGGACCGCTCTGATGGATGAGGTGTTGATGGGAAGGCCAAGTTCTTCTTTAGAGGTTTGAGGGATGAAATAAAAAGTGTGACGAGAGAAAGCAAGGAGGAGGTTGAAAAAAAGCTTTATGAAACCCAATTCTCACCTCAAAGCCCCTGAAGACCAAAGATCTAGAGGCCGTATGCTATTATGAGGGCTACGAGAGCTCTAGTGATTTGATTTCACAGTCAATATGTTCCTGTGATTGGACAAGCCTTGTGCATCATCTCTGAAGCCAATTAAAACTCAAACACTAACGACGTCCTGTTTTTTGATCACACATATGTGAGATCTATGCGATGAGTGGTTATATATGGAAAATGCAATTGTTAGAACCACATTCAGCAGATGCTTTTGTGAAGCTTATATTTTTAAATGTTGTGAGTAAGATGTTTGCACACAGATACAACGCTTAAAATAGGATGTGGAGCTTTCCATATGATACACTCTGTCATAGACGTCATTCTCGATCCATGCACTAATTAAAGTGATGCTTTTTATTTCACCTTCCTGCTTTTCTTACTTTTACAGACACTATTCATGTACAGATTTGGATGACGAATGCTTTAAAAGACTGAGCAGACGTAAAAACATTTCACAAAAGAACAGAGTCTTTTCTGGTGTTAAATTAGTCATGTAATTGTTAATGTTAATACTGCAAAGCGCTTGAGGATTCTAAATGCCACGTGCACTTAATTAATCTAATATTGCTTTCTAAATTATTTATTTATTGTACACTAGGGCTGCACGATTATGACAACAATTATAATTGTCGATTATTACCTTGAAATTGTAATTGCGATTATTAATTATGACAGCACAATTTACATTGAATGATGTTTTGAATAGCTTTAAAGCAAACCTTTTTGTATTGTTCGAAGCAACTGCATGCCATATTTTTATATACAGTTTCTTCTTTAAATATAAAAAAAGTAAAATAAATAAATAAATAAAAAAATAGAAAATATGTAGGACGAATAACCTGTAGGAAAAACACACATACATACACACACACACATACACACACACACACACACACCCCTTAAGCAAGCAGAATAATGTAAGTGGATTCATTTTATTTATTTACTGATTTTTTTGTAATTGTGCCTTTGAACGATTACATTGTGGCATCTGTAATTGTAATCAAGATTAGAAATTCAATTAATTGTGCAGCCCTATTGTATACTCACATTATTATTATTATTATTATTATAATAATAAAAAGTTATTTTTATACAATAAATACATTTATATATAAATATTTATATAGAAATTAATTAATATAAATATAGGCTATACCTATGGAAGCCAGCTTCTGTCACTGAATAAAAAAATAAAAAAGGTAATTGTGACATTTATCTCAGAATACAAACTCATAATTCTGACTTTTTTTCTCATAATTGTGAGATAAAAATTCACAACTGCAATTTATATTCAGAATTGCAAGATATAAACTTATAAAGTAGCAATTCTGAGAAATAGTCAAGTTGCAATTTTAAGAAATATACTTGCAATTCTGTGAAATAAAGTCTCAATTCTAAAAAAAAAATAGTTCAAAATTCTGAAATATAAACTTGCAATTCTGAGAAATAAAGATGCATTTCTGAGAAATGAAGTCACAATTTTGAGATATAAACTAGCAATTCTGAGAAATAAGGTCTCAATTGTAAGAAATAGTCGAAATTTTGAGATATAAACTATAGAAATAAACTTGCAATTCTGAGAAACATTCGCGATTTAGAGAAATAAAGTCAGAATTGCAAGATATTAACAATTGCGACCTTCTCAAAATTTTTGATTTTATATATTGCACTTCTGACTTTAAAAAGTTTAATTGAGAGTTAAGTCAGAATTGTGAGATATAAACTCGCAATTCTGAGAACATATTGGTCTTTTTTTCCCCTCAAAATGGGACTTTATGACTCGCAATTGTGAGTTTAAATATTTTTAATATAAAATAGATATAAACTTGCAATTACGAGAATACAAGTCAGAATAATTCGATTTTTTAACATTATTTTTGTTTTCTTTATGCACAAAAAGTAATAAAAGTTAATAAAATTCCAGGTAGAACCACTGATGCCACATGGACTATTTTAATGATGTCCTTACTACCTTTCTGAGCCTTAAACGTGTCAGTTGTGTGGCTATCCATGGGATCCAGAGTCAGAAAGAATTTCATCAAAAATATCTTAATTTGTGTTCTGAAGATGAACGAAGGTCTTACGGGTTTAGAATAACATAAGGGTGAATAATTAATGACATAATTTCAGTTTTGGGTGAACTATCCCTTTCATACGGACATTAAATTGCTTAATAATAATAATAATAATAATAATAATAATAATAATAATAAAGTGAAAAGATGTTTAAAATATTCTCAGTCTAAAAATATTTTATTCTTAGATGCAACAAAAGTATTTCATATCTACTTCCCGGATACAAGCTCAATCTGGCTTTACCAAAGTTTTCCTTTTAATGTTTTTCTTCCAAAATCAACAGTATTCATTGTGGAAATGTTCAAAGAAAAAAAAAAAAAAAAGAGCGGGAAATCCTAACAATCAAATGCTGAATCTGGATAAGACCCCTGTCAACAAATCCATTCCTTTAAAAGCTTTTTATTATGCATGTGCTATACCAAGCCTGCGTTTCCCAACCCATTCGAACAGGCCAGAGTTATGGTGATGACTGAGCCCCTATTGTGGCCGCAGCACTCCATAATACAGCCAATCAATAAGTGCCTGCGTTCACGCTGCAGCAGAAATGCCTTTTGTCTGCCGCGCTCGGCCCGCAAGACAACCCCGGAGTAAATCAAAGCTCATCTACGGCCCAGGAAAAAGCTGGGATGAGTGACTGAATTGAACTGCCCACAGGTCACATTTCCAATCCATGCAGCAATTAAAATCCTGTTCCTTTCGCCTTTTTTGTTTTAAAAAACAAAATGCAAGCACAGATTTAGATGTTGAATGCTTTAAAATACTGAGATGAAAAACAATTCAAATGTATTGTTTCTGAAATTAAATTAATGTTTTGCTATTAATGCTAAAACTGCTAAACGTATCAAAAGAATTATAAATACAATGTGCACTTGATTACACTATATATATATATATTGATATTTATTTATATTATTGATAAATATTAATATTAAAAAAATATAAATTATTTTTTATTATTATATAAATGTAATAATAATATTAATAATAATAATAATATGTGACCCTGGACCACAAAACCTGTCTCGAGTAGCACGGTATATTTGTAGCAATAGCCCAAAATACATTGTATTGGTCAAAATTATCCATTTTTCTTTTATGCCAAAAATCATTAGGATAATAACAAAGATAATGTTCCATGAAGAAATTTTTTTTGTGTATTTCCTACTGTAAATATATCAAAACTTTTCAATATTTAGATTTTTTGCACCCTTAGAATCCAAATTTTCAAATGTGCATCTCGGCCAAATATTGTCCCATCCTAAAAAAACATCAATGGAAAGCTTATTTATTCAGCTTTCAGATGATGTATAAATCTCAGTTTAAAAAAATTTACTCTGGCTATTATTTATAAAATTTAAGTAATTTGTTTCATATAAACGCACTGATTATTATATAAAAATAACTACTTTTATACAAACTATTATTATTAGCAGAAGTAGCATTATAAAACTTATTATTATTATTATTATTATTAGATAAATATATTAATGGGTAGTGATATTCTCTCAATAAATTGTCATTTTAATTCATTTCATATATGTTTATTGTTCATTTAATTAATGTATTATTCTGGTAAAATATTACAATCAAAAAATAATGTGTATTATATATACAAAGACAATTGCTTACCCATTAAAATTTCATTTTGTGGACTACGAAATATTACTTTTGGCTCAAAAGTAATAACACCATGCAGTGTAAATACAGTATTAACTTGGCTTTGGATGGCATTGTTTTTGCCATCTCGCAAAACTGTGCTGAAATTAAATAATCAATAAGACATTGGAGTGCAAAAACATACACTGAAATGATGAATCGCAAACATCTTTACTGTAGAGAGCACAGCCTTCAGTTCAGTCAATCATAACCACTGATCCATCTGAACTGGAAAACTCCCTTACATCCGTCAGACTAATGGCCCGAACCGCATGCAAGCTGCATCTGCAGACTTCACTGCAGCTCTAAAATATGATGAAAACAGGATTTTTTCTGATGTTTCTGCATTTGTGCAAATGCTCTCCTGATCTGAAAGTCAGCTTGAGAAGTCAGCTCAGATCAGAAAGTGTTTTTGCTGCTTCTGGTGCCGCTGGCCTACAACAACTACTGCAGCGTCAGCATGCACTGCCATGGCTGATTACTCAAAATCACTTATACTCTCCTCCATTAACCTTTCATCCGAGCCTTTACCACTGAGCTATTCCCCACAATTGTACGGTCCGGTGTAATTGTATCCACTATTATGCTAAAAAACAACCACTCACTTTAAAGCACATTGACTAGAGCCTTTTTGCATGACATACAACCACTGTTTACTATATAATCAATCCCAAAACAACATTTTAAAAGAAATCATTTCTTTTTATCAAGAAGAACAGGCAGGTAAAGCCCTCTAAACCCCTTTGACAAATTGACTACATGTGTAGACCTACCAGAGCAAGTTCTCTTAAAGTATCTATTTGTCATTGGAAGGTATTATTTAGGGGCTTAAGTGCTTCATTGACTGGACGAGGACTGTGAAAAGAAGAGATGGGGAAATTATTACGTGAGGTAGTTCGCAAGTGCTGAATGACGCAGGAGAAAATTAGGAATGATGTCTTACGGGCCTCACACAAAGAGGGACTGCACGCAGCCGTAGATTGGAGATCAAGCCCGATAAAATGTCTACAGCAATTTCCATGAGTTTCAACCATCACAATCAAAGCAAAATGCTTCAAAGGGGAGGTACCTCCTTTTTTATATCGAGTGGCCCATTTCACCTCAATTCAAGCTAACAAAGGACATACTTCAATGCTCACAACACAAAGTTTATTTGTTGCAATTAAAGGGATAGTTCGCCCAAAAATGAAAATTGAAGTACAAACGAGGATTTGTGAAGAAAAATGTCAGAGGATTTCGATATATGCTAAACAAAAATGCTGTAAACAAAACTTGGTTCTTATGAGACTTGCATATTCTCACCGGAGCTTACGTAGGGCCTTTCTGCAAAGCAGAAACACGGTTGGAATTGTGGAATCCAGTCATAAAAACAGAATTTGCTTTTTAGCACGGAATATCACGGAATTTGTCAAAGTTTGGATGAATGAATCAAAACTAGGCCATTACACTTAAATCAGATTATAACATGGACTAGTATTTGTAAATATTAAGCTGCAAAACGACTATTAAATATGAATTCTGCTTGTCTGTGTGTTAATGAATGGCGCAGACGCTTGGCTTTGTTTACTACTGAAGCGTGCATGACACTTGCGGTGATATTAGCGCCTGCCTTGTCACTAAATGAGTACATAAATATATGAACAACATATCCAGAACTGCCCTGAGAGTCACTTCGTGAGCATTTTACCGTTTCATTTGAGTAAAACTATCGTCATATCATATACACACAGAAATGTAAAGGTATTCTCGGCAACCCGTCAAAATAAACGGTTTAACATGCAGACATTGTGGCAGGAATACATTTCTATTGTTCAGCAGAAAGAACGGAATACTACTACTACCACTAATTAAATTATTATAACCTTATCTTTAAGGAATAATCATATATTTCTTCAATGTTTTAATTGTAATAGTAAATGCCCCCCCCAAAAAAAACATTGTTTAATTTTTATTAATTAAAAGATATTAATGTTTTATGCCTTACACAACACAGAATTTCTGAGAAATATAAACATTTCACAAGGATATTGTAAGAATAAATTAAACTTGTTTTTATGCATTCAAATAATTATCAAATTGACTATCAATTACCAAATCATTCAAATAATAAAAGACATGCTAGAACACAGAATTTGGTAACAATAAAACATAAGGTGGGCAAAAATAAAACATTTCACAGGACCCTAAACACTTAATTTTTGTTTAAACTTTTAATAAAGTGATGTTAAATTGTTTAAGTTTCATTTTAATTAATTAGACATGCTTTTTGATTGATAAAATTAAATTTAACCATTAAAAAGGTGTCCAGAAAAATTGAAATGGAAAAAAAACAGAATCCAGAAAAACTAAAACGGAATTTGGGAAAAAATAAAACGTATTTCATAGGGCCCTACTTACGCTATGCCTACATCCTACTTCATCTGGAATAAAATGCCACGCTTTGTGAATGCATGTACGACAGTTAGAAGCTAGAGATTACAGTTTCATAACGTTTCAAATATGGATATTTTCCTTACACAAATGCATCGATTCTCTTTAGAAGGCCTTTATTAACCCTCTGGAGTGTATGGAGCACTTTTTTATTATGGATGGATGCACTTTATTGGACTTCAAAATCTCAACACCCATTCACTGCCACTATAAAGCTTGGTAAAACCAGGACACGTTTTAACAAAAAACAAAGTCATATACACCTAGGATGGTTTGAGGGTGAGTAAATCATGGGGTAATTTTCATTTTTGAGTGAACTATTCTTTTCAGCTGCCAAAATCTGACTTTAAAAATGTTGATATCCCAACCATGCTCATAACATGACACTCACATTTACTGTGCTGTATGTATTAACTGTTATTCAGTATTTGACAACATGGATCCCCTAGTAATTGAACCTAACCTGCAACTGATTAATATACCACTGTTCATTTTACATGCAAACAAGTGTATCACAAAAATATTCATATACATCTTAAAAGGCACAAATTATTTAACACTGAAGCTCAAAGAAAATGGTCGTCCCTTACAAATAAAGTGCTTTTTCCATGGTATTTCCACACTGCAAAAAGTTTCACCAGTTTTAACTTACAATTTTAAGTTTAGCAGCTGACTTAAAATTTTAGGTTAAATCAACTTACAAGTCATTTTAATTCACTACAATAAAGTGAGTTAAAATGACTTGTACTTTTAAGTTTATTAACTTAAAATTTTAAGGCAGCTGCTGAACTTAAGTTAAGTTGAAACTGGTAAAAAATGAAAATATTTGAAAATTATTTTTTTTGTTTTTTTTTGGATAAAATCACTGACATAAACCGTGACATTTTTACCTTAGGAAAGCCATTCAATGTATACAGCTTAATAGTCAGCTAGAGAGAAAATAAAAAGTATTTTTCTGCATATATGCACTATAGTACATATTCATTCTATTTTTCCTTGACCTGTTGCCTTCAATATTTAATGTATACTTGAAAAAATCAGTCACGAAAATTAGTTTTTATTTCAGCCTCTGTCTAAATGTGTATTTCAATAACAAACTGGAGAAACATAATCATATAATTAAAAGTTGATGTAAAACTGTCTATGTGATATTTTTATGCAACTCAGTTTTTATACGAACAAATAAATTTGATTAATAATTAATTAAACTATTTTTGTTTTTCAGATAAATTAAAACTTAATTTTTTCTGTAAAAAAGATAATTAAACTGCATCACTACAGTAGTTTTTCTTAAGTGATATAAGAGTTTTTAGTACAGGAAACCTTGATTAACAATATGTGTGCTTCACAAAAAAAAAAAAAAAACAACAACAACACTATGACAGTGTAGAAAATAGTCCCTTCCATCTAGCTTTTTAAAAACGGGGACAAAAGCAACATAATCCCCTATATGGAGAAAAAAGACAGGGGCTTCGGCCTAAAACAAAAGCGATGGGGGAAGGGATGTCTAGTTTCCCTCAGAGAACTGTTCAGGATAGAAATGTTCACTCACTTTGTGGAAGTAAGAACTGTAACTGTTCTATCTAGCCCTTGGGAGTTTACATTGTGAGCACGCCGCACAAAACCACTGACATCCTTCTCATATTTAAGTGCACACGTGACCCAGCGCTTTGCTGACTGTCCCAAATTCTATTTTATCATTTGGCTACCTCACTTACTGTACTAAACAAGCTCAAAAAGAACTGTTTGGCAAATTAATCCAAAGCTTGTTTGCTTAGCTTAAAACTATGACTTGGCCATAAGCCTGACCATGTGATTGTGAGTGTTTGTTGACGGGAGTGTTTTAGTGCTGCAGTCTCTTACCTGTCATTCAGCCAAAGAAAGTGTGATGAGGGAGGAACGGCATGCAGGCAGCGACATGAAAAGAGAAAAAGAGAGAGAGATATCAATTAACAGAGCGGAACAGAAAGCGGTACTGTGTATGATAACATGATATTGTGTTTCGCCTCTTTCCTCTGGGTGTGAGGGGCCAATTGAAACCCAGTGGGGCCTCTATTTTCACATCCTCACATCATAAACTTTAGATGAGAGGTGACAGAGCACTAAAACTGGTAATAAGATATTGCTTTGAGACAGAACACATGCTCACTCCACACCTAGCGGAGGACAATGTGATGACAAAAAATAAAATAAAATAAAATAAAATAAAAGTCGTAAGCCAGATTCCATCTTGCCCTCATAATCACCACAGCGCTCTGTACTAACCACTAGGCCACGGCTGCGACTAACAAATTTAACAATTTAATAAGTTTGAACAACCTGTGATCTGTAAGAATCAAAACTTCATAGATTTGTTAAGCTTTTGATTGATTTTAGGATCAAAAATATTTAACTTCCAGACACTAGTATAGATCTGCATGTGTTGAAGTTGTAATAAGGGTTTAGAAAGTGACCTGCAGGTGTTGGTATAAGCAGGAATGTGGATCCAGCATCGACAGACAGCTATTTCCAGAACCACGGCAATGCCAATCTCTTTTTTTTTTTACGGAATGTTCTGGGATGTGTTTTCTCATGCCATACTCCTGGAAGCACACCAGCTAAATGTCTAACAAAAGGAATACATTCAGAAAGGACCCTGTGTATTGCAGAAAAAGAGAAAGAGAGAGGATAGAGAGGCCAATTCAAACTTCCTCAAATGGTTCAGGTATGAGAGATATTTGACTCACAATTTCACTTGGGATTTGTATGTGTGCGTGTTTGCCAACTGAAGTGTACCTCTCAAATGTAACTGACATTTTTGCCCCCCCGCTGAGAAAAAAAGTCCACTAAAATAAGCCACAGAATGGAAAAATACAACAGCCGTCAGCCTGAGGGACAGACACACTGCGTGACAGGACTCCTCTACCCAATATTCTCCTCGATTGTGAGACAAAAGGTCCCGGAACAAATGACCCAAAACATTTTTAAGTAGTTTAGAATACTGAGTGTTCATATTTTGTAGAACAGAGTAAGCTGACAAACGCAGATGCCTGGGCGAGTGCCTGACGGGTCTAAATTAGAGCCATGTGATGGAGCCATCTGCATAGAAATATTTAGTGTTACACACCCTCAAAAAAAAAAAAAAAAAAAAAAAAAAAACAACAACTGAAAAAGAAAAAACATTTTTGTTACCAACAGTTTGTTACCTTATGTTCCATAAAAGAAAGGTTTGAAATGACATGAGGGTGAGTAAATGATAACAGAATTTACATTTTTTGAGTGAACTATTCCTATTTTTTTTAGTATTAATATTATTTTTTTTAATGATACTCTAAATAAGAAACTAAATCTGCCAACAGGTGGTGATAAATGTCTTTATGAGTCATCCATTCATTATATTTGTCTCAAAAGGCTGATTCATTCAGGAATGAAGTAAATGGCTCTCTTTATGAATGGGCTTTGAATCATTGATTCACATAATTTGTTCAAAATACAGATTCATTCTGAAACTGCTGTGTTGGTCAGAGACGTGCAACAATTTTTCTATGGCTTCAAAGGTAATATGTTCTCCACAAAATTTTGCAGAAACACATAATATAATGTTTAAAATATAACACTATATCAACTTCTTATTTACTGAACTGTCATATAAAATCACCTTTAAGCTTGTGAAAGATCGGGAGAAAATCCGCACTCGGGTCATATTGCTCTTGCTGCCCGTGTGATATTGTGTGATATGTGTTATATATAAATATGAGACAAAACACATCAAGGGGCATTTTTTGCTCCAATATCTTGAATTTTAGGGTATAACTGCATTTATGGAGTGGTTTCCCTGCATCATATTTGTCAACAGTCAACTAAATGAAATGTAAGATGACGTACAGGTCTGGGGGTGGGGCCAGTACGTTAACTGTGTTATGTTTTTATAAATAATTAATAAAGTTAACGTGTTAAACTGACAGCCCTAATATATATATATATATATATATATATATATATATATATAAATTAAATAAATAAATATATTATTAATATAAACAATTATAGTTGACTAAAAAACGTATTTAACAGAAAAGAACTAGAACTTATTTGAGCTATTTTTCAAAACAATATTTTTATTTACTTTCACTTAATGAACTAACGCAATCTAAAACTATAATAAAAATGAATAAAAAAATATACAGAAATACTTTTGTAAACAACAGCAAAATTACTAAATTACTAAATGACATTAAGTAAAATAAAATTGAAAACAAAAATATCTATTATTCAAAATATTGCTAAAAACTATAACAGTATCGCAATAATACTGAATGAACATTGGTAAAGTATGCCTTGGAAACTTTTTTTTAAGGGGACATCAGATGCCCATTTTCCACAAGTTGGTATGATTCTTTAGGGTTTTAATGAAATGTCTGCAACATACTACGATAAAAATTCCTCAACGGTCGTGTAAAACAACACCCCTTTACCTAGCCAAAAACACTTCTGTTTACAGCTACCTGTTTCGGTGCATGTTTCCTTAAATGCTAATGAGCTTTGCTCACCCCGCCCCTCTCTACAATTTTTTGTATATTTGGTGTTGTTACCATCAAAAACACAACTAACGCACTGCGTTCTCAGAGGCTCTGATGTCGGGAGAAAATGAAGACTCTTATGTTCACTTTTACATCCAACTACAAAACACCTGCACTGCTTACGAGACGTTGTTACTACAGCCGCTTGAGTGTAGAGAAAATGGCGGACAGCGTACAAATGGCTGAGGGCTGAAATATGCTATTACGGGACAGTGTGTCATTGGTCGTGGGCGGAGCCTGCTCAGAAAATCAAAATGGTTTGATAATTGAGAAAAAAACGGAGAGAATGGATTTTTATCATTGTAGGGTGGCTGTGTACACACACTGCTAAGACACATTTATACGCAAACACCATGTCCACTCTGATGCACCTCTAGAGTCAATGCACAGTGTTGCTCTGTGGTCCACTGCATAAGGAATGCCACATATTCCCACACATTATCTCTAAGTGAGTGATCACACCTCATGAATAATGGGAATCCTGCCAACAGCCATCATCTCCAGCCACCAGGCCGGGGTCACCAAATGAACTGAGAGTAAAGGAGAAGGTGCAGGTTGGATGGGTGGATGAACGGTAGTGTCCTGGTGGCCCACACGAGCCTTGACGTAGTTAACAGGCCCTTAATGAGGCTAATACTGAGACAGATGGTGCTGTTAGAGAGAGCAAGACCAGAGACTTGGAACCTTCCGGCAAGGATTAACACTTGGCTTTGATGCAGAAATCCAGGGACATTTGCAACACAAATCCACAATGCATTGCTTCGAGATACTCGAGCCTTCCCCTGTGATGCTTTTCAGGTTGCAGTTTCTTTTTATCCTCCACTACCAATGTAAATGGTCATCAGAACACGAAATAGTCTTTGGAACATTGGAAGAAAGGAAATTACATGGCGTACCGCTAGGCTTAATACTGTTAAGAGGAGATGCAATTTCTCAGCTCTTTATGTGGGTTCTACATGTACGTGGATTATTACGCAGGCCGTCTGACTCACAGTACCTCTAATCACCAATTTGAAAATGTGAACTAGCAAATAATCAAAAGGTTCTTAGTGAAAGAAAGTTGCTTCAGCTTCTTTCTGATGCTTTCTTTAAGTCCTCTGTCCTTTAAATACTATAAAAATTGTGCTTCAAAAATTAGTATAAGGCTTATTATATAGCAATGAAGTTTTACGAAACCAAACACAGCTTTCCTAAGAATGTGTCCTGCAGCTCTGACAGCGTGACCACTCCAGCAATAACAGAGATGATGGATTCATCTTTGAGTTGGTGCACAAGTCGCTGCAGAGCCCTCTGCTGACACCGAGCAGCCTTAGGGGACTGCTTTTCTTATCTTCCTCTAAGCTACTCATGTCTGTGCATGCTTGCATGAACAAAGGCTTCCCTCCGACACAGTGTTTGATTAACCGAGGGATGATCCTCGCCACCAATCCAATAAAGTGCCACTTACAGGACGGACATGTTGTGGCTGTACCTGCCAGGCATTTGGGAGCAGATGGCGCGGTGCACTGGACAACCCATGCCACCTCGCTGCCGTAATTACATCTTCCTAATGGGATGTGGCCGTGGCCCAACATGGCCGTCTCTGGATTCACTGGGAGCATCACCTAGTCCTAGTCTAGCTACGGTTTCGGCCCGACAGATAGGGATCAACGACAGAAGGACTAGGTTGCAAGGTGAGAAATATGTCAGTGGTGCAGTACACTGTGAGAAGGACAGCAACGTGATTTTTTGCTGCAAAATATAGAATGGAACAACTGATCCCACTGTAACAGGATGTCCTGTAGTCTGCAAAGCAGGATGTGAGAGAAGAGATAATGATAAGAACATGGCTTCAATTTCCTGTGTAAATCAAGCAATGATGATGTGAAACATTTTAAAAATAACACAGGGAAGAAAAACACAAATCACAATCACAAAGAGGTTCTGCAAAACAAGACCACATGGAGAGAAAAAGGAAACTTTTTTGTAAGATTCTCAGATTTTTCTCCTGAAAGAACACTGTGTGTCATATGAAGCGTCACAAATTTTAGCAATCAAAAGCCAATAAACTGAATATGAACTCAAACATTTCTCTTCCCATATCTAGTGATCAGAATATCATAGGCTTTTTTGTATGGAAGCCTGTTTCCACTACTGAATAAAAAAAAAAAAAGTAAGATATTGCGACTTTTTAATCTTCCAATTGCGTTTACATCTCGGAATTGTGATGTGCTTTTTCTCAGAGTTGCGTAATACAACCTTGCAGTTCTGACTTTTTTCCTCAGAATTGTGATATTAATTGCGAGTTATAAAGTCAGTTATAAAGAGAAATTAAGTCAGAATTGTGAGATATAAACTCACAATTTTGACTTTTTCAGAATTGCAACTTTTTTCTGAGAACTGCAACATTTTTCATAGAAACTGCACGAAAAACTAAAAATTTTAAATCTCGCAATTCTGTTTTTTTTCGTACAATTTTGAGTCTATAACGCAATTCTGAGAAAAAGTCACAATTGCGAGTTTACATATCGCAATGCTGACTATTTCTTATAATTGCAAGCTTATATCTTCAAATTCTGACTTTATTTCTCAGAATTGCAACTTTATTGTCAGAAATGTGAGATTTTTATGAGAAGTTGCAAAAAAACTAAATTTTAAATCCTATTTTTGAGATTTTGAGATAATGTCTTGCAATTCTCATAATTGTGAACACCTTCAAAATCTTACTTTAATTCTTAGAATCGCAGAAGTTTTTGCATGAAATTGCAAGAAAAAAAAATTTAATCTTGCAATTCTGTGTATTTTCTCGCAATTTTGAGTTTATATCACACAATTCTGCGAAAAAAAAAGCACTTTATTTTCTCAGAATTGCCACTATTTCTCATAATTGTGAGCTTATACCTCCAAATTCTGATTTTTTTTTTTTGGAATTGTGACTGTTTTGCCAGAATTGTGAGATTCTGAATTTTTCCTCACAATTTTCAGTTTATATTGCACAATTCTGAGAAAAAGTAAGAATTGTGAGTTTATAATCCGAATTTTCAGTTTATATCACAGAATTCTAAATTCAAAATTCCTGCGAGATGTAATTTTGGAGAAAATTCTGAGATACACAGTTTTACAATTTCACAATTACACAATTTTAAATTTATTTATTTTATCACTGGTGGAAAAGGGCTGCCATAGTTTTAACTTATGCCAGAAAAAAAAAGTAAATACCTAGGGCTGGGTGATATGGCCAAAAATATTCTCACTGTATTTTTTCCATATCATTCAACATCAATATTTATCATTACAATGTTCAATTCATACCATAATTGTAGAAGGAAAAGCATTACACCTTTCAAAAATGAATATAAAGTAAACTTTTAAAACCTTTGTTCATGCAACTTTTAAAATGTAATCAAATGAAAACATAACAACTACCTAATTTACATTTCTCTCTCTATAAAATATCTAATTTTCTCCAGAAAAGTGTAAAATCTAATTTCTGTTTTTCTCTGAGTCATACTTGATATTTACATGAAATTCTCGAGCAATACAATCAACCTCTGAGCAATACATTTTTCTCAGGGTAGTTGTAATTACATTCTAACTATAATTCACAAACTAATTTAGAAAAATTAGGTCAAGTTTGAAACTGAGGAAGGTAAATCGTGCCTTGATACTGCACAAAACTTCCACACAAACAGACTGGCTTCAACTACAGAAAAAGGGACAAAACAAAACGCCTATTCAGGACAAACAAGCTAAAACCTACAGCAGAGCCTTTGTCAGCATCTACGGCAGGTCTGCTAAAGAACCCAGCCGGGCCAAGATGCTCGAGGCTGTCTATTTTCCACCCTGACTGCCGTCCCTTTGGGGCTGGTAAACTGAGTGGAGGGGAGGAAGGGTGTTTCATGCTACATGTTCAAGTCTCTGCTCCATGCCCAATTAATCCTGAATCGGTGAGGTGGGGATTCTGCCAAACATGTCTCTGTTGCATGGCAAGGGCTTTTGGGCTAATGAACAGGGCTGAAAGGGGCCGAGAGCAGGGGGGAAAAGCCCTCCCTCGTCCTGGGAAAGGTTTAGACGCAGGGGTGTGGGTCATTCGGGGGGCCGGTCCCCGTTTTAAAGGCCTGCACTAGATTTAGCATCAGTTAATGAGGGACTGGGCCGACATGATGTTATGGTAACGTTTGACAATCATTACATCAGGATTAGCGCTCAGGGGATTACATCAACCAAGCATTAGAGAGAAATCTCGCTGAAGGCATAAACGTTAGGCTCCGTTTCACCCAAACATGAGATCAGCACAGCATAAACATCTGTATTTCACAGCAGAGTACATAAGCAAATCTTTAGCAAATCTGCAAAATCCATTTATTTACTTAGTAGTTACAGAGTTTCAGTTGTGAAATGAAACACTTACAAGAATATTATGAGTTTAATACAAGCCCAAAACGATAGCATTAAGAAGGGTCCTGTGATTTCTGGGATGCGGAAAACATGAACAGAATCGCTAAATCCAGTCAGAAAAAAAAATAAAATAAAATTTTACTATATAACACGGAATGTCGTGGAATTGAACAAATTTTGGATGAATAAATCAAAAGCAGTAAGTGCACTTAAATCAAAAGGCAATAAGGACTAGTGTCTGTTAATATTAAGCTGCCAAAATACTATTTAAATATGAATCTTGCATGTTCTGTGTGAATGAATGGCGTAGACATGCGGTCATATCATGTACAAACAGAAACTCAAATGTCTTAACAGGAAGCTGCCAAAATAAAAGTTCAGTTTTACTTGAATAAACTGTGAAAGAAATACATTACTTAATGTAACGACACTACTACTACTAATACTAAGAAAATTATTATAAAGCCTTATTTTTTTAAAGAATATTGACCAGAAAATTATACACCAGAAAAATTTTAATAAAATGTAAGTATTTCTGGAGAAATAAAACATTAATAAAATTATATATATAAATAAATAAATAAATAAATAATCAATAAATAGAAGTGCTTTTATAAAATTATAATGATCAAATTACCCCAAAATTTGTAACGTTTCCACAGTATTCATTTCCAACAATTACTTCCATAAATAAATGGAAAAAAAAAAAAAAAAAATCTTCTTTTGTGTTCAGAAGAAAACAATCATACAGGTTTGGAACAACACAAAAGTGAGGAAATTCTGACAGATGTTTCATTTTTGGCTTTCTTTCATTTAGCCTTTTGAGGCATTTGTGGCAGTTTCCATTTTTGGATGAGCTGTCCCTTGAACTTGTACTGAACCTAGAATACTGCTGAAATAAAATCCAACTTGTCACATCAAATTGGCACTGCATATTTAGTACAAAGACAGTCCAAAATCCCATGCTACTTCATCTTATTTCCTGTTAGTCTCTCTTCTCACATTTTTTTCATACTCCGACGAGCATTTAGATGTCTGGGAGTTTCTCTGACGAAGATTTGCATGTATAATTGAGAAGGAAGAGTGCAAGAGTGTGTCTGGGTAGCTGCCGACAAAATGACATCATGATGAGGCTGCTTATAACATCAAACTGCATGCAAATGCACACTAAAAAACCCATCCGCAACAGTGTCGTGCAATGATACGTGACCAAATATTGTTTGAGTGTGCGAAAACATTTTGAAATAATACTGACGCACAGAGGGCTCATTATGAGAGCGAATGTGCTCCTACACAGCTGTGGGTGAAAGAGGCCCATTGTAGCGAGCTGCATTAATCCGAGACCACACTGCCGGAGCCTAGGAGAACAGGACCGGTCTCCCGGGGCCCCCCCTTCTCCTCTCGACACCTCGGTTCCGCTGGCCCTTTTGTGACTCGCTCTAAAAGGCTACGGGGAGACGCATTACCTGCTTTGTTTGAATCGACTATCCTATCGTCTGCAGTGACCCACTTTGAGTGTGTCTGAGGCCCCAAACCACAGATTTACTGTGAAAACAGCAGTTTTGTACAAGAATAACAGCTTCGAGAGGTTAATAATGAGTTACTGACATACAGGGAAGTTAAAGATAATGAGTTTTCTGGGAAAAGTCAAACTTTTTATTCAGTTTTCAAAAATGAGAGTAAACAGTCTGACAAACTAGACCAGCTGTTCCCTCCGAATCTCTCGCTCTCTCACGCTAAAACCTTGTCACTTACAGGACATAATGAATCTATTCAAGATTGGTTTTTTAGGAGTCACAATGTGACTACGCGGTTTTTGGTCAATCCTCACTATGCAGCGTACCGCTGTTCTTGGATTCGAGGGCACCATGGGTCTGAACACTACGCTAGAGGACAAAGTGTGTACTTTGACTGTGCTCTCTACCAAATCAGTCTCTTACACTATTCAGCTGCTTCAGTTTCTGATTGAAGGCAAGACCTTCTGAGAGAATCTTCTTGCCATGTTTCTACTGTTTTGATAATACAACCAAAGATTAGAACCAGCATTATTCCAATATAATGTAGGTTTGGGCAAAAATTCTACCTACCTTTAAATTTAATCTACCTTTAAACTTAAAAAAATTGAAATTTGAATTGGCTAAGTCAAGAGGGAAATCAAATTGAAACTTAAATACAAATGAACAGCATTCTGGGAAAATGTGTTCTTTCACCCTGGTCCATAAATGTATTAAATATCAAGCACTTTTACAAATTAAATAGAAATTTCAAACCTTTAAAAGATCATTTTGATTAATTGGGCTCTCAATGGATGTGCTAAATGTAAATATAAAAGAAATATAAAATACAAATTAATGAATTAATACAAAAATAAATAGCACTGGCTCTCTAAATCAGGTTACAAGTGTGCAAAAAGTCCACAATGCACATAAAAAGCAATACAAAATAGATAAATAAACCGCATACTCGCTTTTGTCTAAAGGCTGCTACACCAGGTTTTATACCTTTATGAACTGTGTTTGTCTTGTCTAGATAAATCGGTTTCATCTAAAGGGATTAGTTCATAATGCCAACAACAATTCCTCAGGCTAATGTTATCGATGCGAGATAAACACAGTCAGCAAAACGGCAGCAATCTCAGCCACACCATCTTGGTCTTTCAACCTTAATTTTCCCCCTCAGATCAATAAAGTCTGTCTGAGGTGTTTTTTTAAAATATATACACACTCTAAATTATCCAAATATTCTTTACTTTTTTAAAGGAAGTTTGTAGAAAATAGCAAAAAGAAAAACACTGTGTAATCAACGCCCCCTGTATTTTCAGCACTACTAAAATAGTAGTGAACTCTGGTAAAAAAAATTTCCTAGCAGATTTGAGAGAAAAAGAGTGGCTGGCTGTCAGGACACAGCTCTGTGCCAGTGTGCATATGGGCCTGCGGGCAGGATGGCGGTGATGAGCAGTGGGACCGGCTAATCAAGAGATTAAGGTCAGAGTGATGAAAGGTTACACTGCTGAGGACGGTGGCTTAGACCCCAGGGGACACGGCCAGGTAGGACTGAACTGGATCTGAAAGCGGGACAAACAGCGGGAGACGCAAAAGACGGAAAGAATGTTGCATTCTGCTTCCTTCCTGACAGTGATGCATTAAAGCAATAACATGAGTCGAGACACAATTCAGAAACAATATTCAAAATAACAGTCATCCTATCAATGCCTACAGGAAATGCTGTACTTTTAATCTGTATGTATGTATGCACACTAAAAAACCCCTCCGCAACATACATACATACATACATACACGCATACAGACATAGACAGATAAATAGAATGGCAGCACGATAGATAGAATGATAGAACGATAGAATAACAGAATGACAAAGATAGATAGATAGATAGATAGATAGATAGACAGATAAATAGTTAGAACGATAGACAGACAGACATATAGAATGATAGAACGACAGCACAAAAGATAGAATGATAGAACGATAGAATAATAGAATGACAGATAGACAGATAAATAGATAGATAGATAGATAGATAGATAGATAGATATATAGATAGATAGATAGATAGATAAAATGATAGAACGATTAAACGATATAGAATGACAGCCAGAATGACAGAATGATAGAATGATAGAGAACGTGTGAACGAAAGAAAAATAGATAGACATGGATAGACAGATAGAACAACAGACATAGAACGATAGATAGAAGGATAGAACGATAGATAGATAGATTTATAGTTAGAACGACAGACAGACAGAACGATAGATGGAACAAAAGAACAACAGATAGAACGACAGATAGATAGATATAGATAGATAGATATGGATCTATATAGATGGATTTATAGTTAGAACGATAGACAGACATAGATAGAATGATAGATAGAACAATAGAAATAATGATAGAACGATAGAACGACAAATAGATAGACAGATATAGATAGATAGATTTATAGTTAGAACAATAGACAGAGAACGATAGATAGAACAATAGATAGAATGATAGAACGATAGAACGACAGATAGATAGATGATTGATAGTTACAGATTTATAGTTAGAACGATAGACAGACAGATAGAACGATAGATAAACGATAGAATGATAGAATGATAGAACGATAGAATGATAGAACAATAAAACGATAGAACGACAGAATAATAGATAGATAGATTTATAGTTAGAACGATAGACAGACATAGATAGAATGATAGATAGAACAATAGAAAGAATGATAGAACGATAGAACGACAAATAGATAGACAGATATAGATAGATAGATTTATAGTTAGAACAATAGACAGACAGAACGATAGATAGAACAATAGATAGAATGATAGAACGATAGAACGACAGATAGATAGATGATTGATAGTTACAGATTTATAGTTAGAACGATAGACACACAGATAGAAAGATAGATAAACGATAGAATGATAGAATGATAGAATGATAGAACGATAAAATGATAGAACAATAAAATGATAGAACGACAGAATAATAGATAGATAGATTTATAGTTAGAACGATAGACAGACATAGAATGATAGATGGAACAATAGAACAATAGATAGAACGATAGATGGAACAATAGAACGATAGATGATTGATAGATAGATACAGGTTTATAGTTCGAACGATAGACAGACAGATAGAACGATAGAATGAAAGAACGACAGAACGATAGATAGAACAATAGAATGATAGAACGATAGAAAGAACGACAGACAGAACGATAGATAGAATGACAGAATGATAGAACGATACAACGATAGATAGATAGATAGATAGATAGATAGATAGATAGATAGACAGATAGATAGATAGACAGATAGATAGATAGATAGATAGATAGATAGATAGATAGATAGATAGATAGATAGATAGACGTGATTTTGAAGGCCAGGGCATTTGCATAGAAAATAAATACTGCTTATAATATTTCAGATATTTTTCAGAATCATTCCATCATTGTTAATGGTGTGTGTTGTCTGAAGTGCCAGAGGAACAACACTGCAAAATGTATTAAAGAAGTATCAGCAGGCAACAGATGGCGTGATGAAGTGATGATAGAAATTACTGGCACAAAGAATAGAAAACTTTGAGATAAAGTCATTTAAAGACAGCTTTAATCGTATAATGTGCACAAATCAATCCTTTGTCAATCATTCGAGGGCCACTTTTCCTACAGAGACAGAAAGACAGAGATAAAGAATGGAAGGCCAGGACAGAGGAAGAAAATGGCAGAGCAAAAGCCTTTGCATCATCATATGACAATCCAAGTGATCTGACAGACTCTGACAGGCAGATTCTCTCCACTGAAACGTAAACCAGCTTAGGGGGCCATTTTCTATTTTATCCTTAAGCTTCATGACCTCCTACCCTCCGGCCTGCCAGTAACCATCAAGACACCCCTCCCGCACACACATACACAGAACAGACGCTTTCCTCCACTGCCCCCACCACCCCTGATTAGATGCTGAGGAATTCCAGCATAAATGCAGCTGTCAGCTTGGCTCTCCTTCCCACCAGACCAGCCATCTCACGGATAAAGGAGAAAAAAGACAGAGAAGGCAGAGCGGGAAAAAAAGCAGATCCGGAGCCAGGCTCAGATGGTAGTGTGGATGCCCCCTGGGGGGAGCCCCAGTGCGCCTCTGCTTTAGCCTGCCTTATCCCTCACGTCACCTTCTTGATGGACAACAAGCTGAGAGCTTACGACAGCGACCTCAACAAACACTCCTCTAGACCTTAACTGCTCTGATCAGACTATGCTAATGCTATGCCTTTCAGGTATATACCGTGCCAGTAGGGGTTTAACCTCTTGGCTAATCAGGATCTTCGGGTTCCTCTGTTTCCACGTTCCAAAAGCCCTACTCCCTAAAAGACTGAACAGTCATCCTTAAATCCTTTTCTCTCTCTGAAGATTCCTCTCCTAACGACTTGGGTTTTAGAGGTCTTTGAGAGAAGGGGAGGTCCTGACACTCATTCCTGAAGGGTTAATGAGGGTTTAGGGATAGAGGTGGCTCTCGTTTCGACACATTCATTTATTGAACCATTAGGGGGAATAATACAAAGCTGGAAGAGCAGGTTTTAGCCTTCGGGCATGCAGTGATACTGAATGTGTTTTTTTTTAAGGTGAGGAAGCCTTGGGTTAATATGGAGATATTAATATCAAAGGATACGTGTGTCGTCTTCTAGAAAATTAGTCATGTTAAATTACAGACAAAGGAGACTAATTGGACACATTAAAGTGTGAGATTTTAGCTGTTCTGCTATTAATTCCTGAATTAATCTTTGCCGGTCTAGGCTCGAGGTTTAAAGAATAAGGATTTGTCTGTCTTTCTTTGTCCTAGCGTTAGTGCTGTCAAATCCTCGTCTCCATTTGGCTTGATCCAAGGCGTCTTCTGGGGTGACGTTCACATGACGCATGTCTTCGATAATCCGGTCCATCCATCTTATCTTCAGTCTGAAGACGCAAGGTGGTCCACGTTACCGAATTTTCGCCTCTGCGCATAACATGTCCATATCATGGGAGTTGTCCCACGATTGTCTTGGCCTTGGTCTTGTCAATATATTTGGGAAATATCTTCTTTATATAAAAGGTCTTTTTACTTGGTTCAACTTAATTTCTTAATTTTTGAGTGAACTATCCCTGTTTAAGACTGAAGAAAAACAAAACTATGGCTACTGACAATAAATGCAACTCTTTTCTGCTTCTTTCTTTTCTTTCTTCATTTAAATACTTCCTCCTCAAAAAAAAAAAAAAAAAAAAATTCTCACAGACCCTCTAGCATCCCAATTTGAAAACCCTCATTTCCAGAAACTAGCTTTGGTGCCGCTAGCGGAGCAGAAGTTGCAGGTCATGCCTCAAGGATTCTGTGCAAGCAAGATAATGAATACTATTTAAACACATGTCTTCTGCGTAAGGACAACATTCTTGAGTCTCATCCTGCAGTGATGTCTCACAACCACATTCCTAGCATGAACAAACAGTGAGATAACTCTGAAACTAAACACAGAGAGAGAGGGAACAACCAGATATTACTTGCGTGTCAGTTTCCAAGCCAAGCTAGAGCAATGTCTTTATTCAAATCCGCAGCAGAACGTTCCAAAAGTGATTACGATCGCCTTTTACAGTTTGTAACCCGGCAGCCTGAGAGAGCTGAAACCTGACGACAACAACAAAGAGGCCGAAACTCTCACCGCTCTCTAATGTCACAGGACAGCAAGATAAATGCTGAGACACACGGTTTGTTGTTCGGGGACCAACAAAAGCCAAAACAAATACAAATGCATATCCCTCATATAAAAAAAAAGCATACTGGAAGGGATACGAGGCTGTTCTCAGGAGGGGGGAACAAATACCTGGGCCTGGGGCCTTGGAGAGGATGTTTAATCAAATGGACTCTGGTCTCTATGAGAGGAAGTAGAACTAATGAGGGGGAGGAGACACAGAGGCTCTGGGACCAATGATGCATTGAAAGTACAACTCCACCAAAAACATGGTTTTTATTTGTTTTGCGGAGGTGGAGGTCTTGCGAAGGGAATCCGGGAGTGGAAACAAGCAGAAAGATACTTTACAAAGTGTGTAGAAAGGATGTCAGTACTTCATCATACATTTACAAGGCGGATGCGCTATAATGGCATGCTCTCTATTGATTTGCTCTCCCATGGCACACGTTTGCAGAAAAGGACTTTCGCATTGATTCCAAAAAAATTGATATGAGCTACACGAGTAAAGAGAGGGGAGCGAGATACCCTCCATGAGCTGTTATCATCCAAAGGCTCGAGTTTTCCCTCACAATAGATACCGGTGCATCACTTTCAGAGCCGTATTGTGGGTCTCCATTGCAGCGAGGTGAATATTAACATGCAAATCGACCTGCATGCTCTAAAAGTGGAAGCCAGCCAAGCATTTACTGTTAAAAATCCCCCATATTCTTCACTCTCATGCTAAATTTGCGAGCCCATGTAAACATCTATTTTAGTCAAGCTTGAGAGGATGAGAGAACAGAGGGACTGTTAATATTCTCTGCCTTATTTATATTCATAGTGGGACAATGCTTGAGGGAGAAATACAGGACAAGGAAGACGAGGGAAAAATTCGAGAGCACGGGAGAGAGAGCGAACACAAAGAGCCGAGTAGAATTTGTGACTCGAGGCGGAGCGGGTAGAGCTGAATGTCTTTAGAGAGCAGCGCTGGATGAGATCGAGAGATGACCGAAGGAGAAAACCCAAAGTCGATTTGCTCCCCTCGGCCACTGCTGACATCTTTGTTTGGCCGCAAACATCCCGATTATGTCCCAAGTTCAGAGGATAAGAAGAGTTAGGGATGTCTGCGGCACATTCGACAATCTTCAGAGTAAGAAAAATACAGTCTAATCAAACTTTCATGCCAGACTTTGGATGCAGAGAGGTTTCTGCGTTCATCTCGGGAAGAGCGTCTAAAAAAAAGAAGGAAAAATCGAGATCAAATGCACGAAGGCCGGGGATCTTTTCAAAGTCTAAAGCCGCAGGGTTTTTTCTAACTCTCACATCCTCTAAAGCAGAAAAAACCCCTCAAATCCATGTATGTAAATGGCGGCGCTATGTCAAGGAGCTGATTTGAACGGTTGTGGCAACCAGAGAGTGGAGGTTATTCATGTACACGGGCATCTGAGGTAGACATCACAATTGGGACTCCATGCACGTTACCGGGCTCTCCGTGTACGCCTGCGGGTCCTTCCCTCGCTAGAGCTCTCAAACTAGGACAGGGTCTGAATTCATCCACTATCTTTCTCAAGAGCACTCAAGAACTGAAACGTGCCTTAGGTTGGGACATTAAGAGATGCGCTTCCTTCAGAGCATTTGGAGGATTCGGTTCATGACTGAATGAGAACGGGACAGACGCGTTTGATTTTAAGAGATGTTAGTCATCTGGAGATTGGTGCAGTAGCAGCTCACATGGTGTAAAAAGGATACACAGAGTGCTTCCCTTAGGCACGAGTGCTGCTCCCATTACTGGGGTCTTTTCCTCTCTCTTATAAATTGAAAAAATCCTCCCTCTAAACTAACCTTCCTTTGACCTGTCTCAACAGAGACCCCAGTGCTGTGACGGAGGAGGCTGAGACGATCTGAGAGATCCTGCAAATGAGTGAAGTCATTATTCGTGGTACTCTCTCCTGCACCTGAACAGCCGAGAGAAAGAAAAGCATCACTTCACATTCTATCAAGCCAAAACGTTGGTTTCCACAGCAACCCTATTGCGACAAACGGAAAACAATCAGTAATCCGTACAAATGACCTTCCGATGACATTCATTCCCTGTCTGTGATAGTACTTGTTTGTAGATTCTATTTAACAAAGAAACAATCTAATGCTGCAATAAGAACAAGAAAAAAAAAACTAGCGATATCAAAGCTAATGCCTTAATGATGAAAAAAATGAAATCCTACAACTACAACTAATCCTGGGCAACTACGTACTATTTTACACACACACACAGTAAATATTACACATACATTTTGAACAATTAAATATTGTTCATAAAGGGAAATATAAAAACTACGCAGACTTTCACATGTGCATGAAAAACGTTCATGTCCTCACCATAAATTTTCACATGCACACAAAATACTATTGCATGCTCACGAGAAACAATTGTGTTCTTTCGAGTTCGCATGAGAAACTATTGCATGCTCACAAGAAACTTTCACGTGCACACGAGAAACTATTGCATGCCCACAAGAAATGTTCACGTGTTCTTGAGAAACTTTTGCGTTCATGAGGAACTACTGCGTGCTCATGAAAAACCTTTGTGTGTGCATGAGAAACTATTGCATGCTCACAAGAAACTATTGCACGCTCACGAAAATTTTTCATGTTTCTACACAAGAAAGTATTGCGTGCTCACAAGTATGGCCCTACAATTTCCGCGATGCGGAAAACGCGGAAGGGATCGTGGAATCCAGTCATAAAAACAGAATTTACTGAATAACGCAGAATGTCACGGAATTTGTCAGTTTGAATTAATTAATCAAACGTAGTTTACACATAAATCAAACTGCAATATGGTATAGTTTCTGTAAATATTATGCCGCAAACATACCATTTAAATGTGAATCCTGCATGTTCTGCGTGTCTCTGTTTTAATGAATGGAACAGACGAGCGGTTTTGTTTACTACACACACTGAAGCGTGCGTGAGCGTGATTTCAGTCTGTCAACTCACTAAATGAGGACATAAATACATGAACAATATCTGCTATAGTCACTTCGTAAGCATTTGACCATTCCATTTTAGGAAAAGGTACACACGGCAACCCTTCAAAATAAAAGTCTGGTTTAACTTGAAGACATTGTGCCAGATATATATTACTACTATTACTACTACTACTAAAATGAAACAAACATTATTTTTTAGGGTATAAACACACAACATTTCTTCCATGTTTTAATTTTAATAGTAAATTCCCCTTTGTTTGCCAAAAAAGTTTGCTTAATTTTCAGTAATTAAAAGATAAATGAAATTGCTTTATGCCTTCATTTGATAACCAAAACATTTTAAATACACAACAGAATTTCTGAGGGTAAAAAAACCTTTCATAATGCTATTTTAAGAATAAATTTGAATAAATTAAATATGCATTCAAATAATTAGACATGCCAAAACACAGAATTTGATAACAATAAAACATATGGTGAGAAAAAAATAAAACATAGGGCCATAAACATGTCATTTTTGTTAAACCTTTATTAAACTGATGTGAAATTGTATACGTTTCATGATTTTAATTAATTAGACATGCTATTTGATTAATAAAATTTAATTTAACCATTAAAAAGGAATTGAGAAAACTTAAAATGAGAAAAAACAGAATCCATAAAAATTAAAAACGGAATTTGAAAAAAAATAAAACTGATTTCATAGGGCCCTACACAAGACACTTTTGTGTGCACGAGAAACTTTCATGTGCGCTCGAAAAACTATTGCGTGCTGACGAAAAAATATTGCATGCTCACGAGAATCTTTCATGCTGGCAGAGTCTACTGCATGCTCACGAGAAACTTTTGCATTCGCACGAACAACTATTGTGTGCTCACGAGAATCTTTTGTGTGTGCACGAGAAATAACTGCATGCTCACAAGAAACTTGCTTTCTCACAAGAAACTATTGATTTTCTTAAATGAGAGAAATTCATTGGTAATGTATTTTGGGAAATAATAGTTGACTTATAAAATGTAATGCAATATACAGAACAAAACTAATTTCTAAAGGTTGTATTTCAGACTATTGACTATCTGTCCATTCACACCTTCAAGGCTATTTATACATATTTTCAAAACTTTTTTTAAACAAGGCTGTGTCAAGTCAACTTTAAAGTTTACCTTTGCTATTGCTTGGCTATTCTAGTTAAAAAAGTACAGTTATACAATGTTCTTTGAACTTCAGTTCTTTCTAAATCTGCCTTCTTCCATTCAAATTTAATTAGCAGTTCAAATTCAAGTGAACTCTGAGTGATACTTCAGTGCTGAGAGTCACATACGTAACCGCCTCAGACCATTAGCACTATGGTCACCATCCAGACATGTGCTGAGCTGCTCAAATGAGACTCTCAACAGAGGTGAACAACAGCTGCAGAGCTGCACCTCCTCCTCATCTGTGTGGCGGAGACACGTTTACCGCCAGCTGCAGTCTATACCACTCAGACAGCCAGAGACGCTTCACTGCCTACAACCCTCCAAGATTGATTTCACTGCTTACATATTAATCAATATCTTAATTAACAGCACAATATTAAATGATTTCATAAAGGAGTGTGCCAGGTTCAAAACAGTTAAGGTCTATTGACAGCATTTGTGACATAACGTCGATTACGCTTACCACAGAAAACACTTTTAAGCAAAAATCTCAAATACAGTAAGGCATTTACAACTAAAGTACAAGGGCAAGGCAATAAAAGCAATTAAATATACAATGTTTCAAAGGTACACACAATCGACAGAATCACATACTGACCTTGAAAGTTAAATCCAACTCTCACAACCACATAAAACAAGAAACCATCCACATTTGATCCACACAAGGATACCAGAAAGGTACCAAAATCCACTGTCAGGTATTAAGTTGCATTAACGCCAAACCAGAAGCTCATCTGCTTGTAAGGAAAATTATCCTTACAAGGATGATTTAGCTTAAATAATAAAAGGGTGCTTTAACAAAAATTCTAATTTCTGCTATTAAACCTCTTGGAACACGTATTTATTTCCGCCGTAACCGCACATGTCTACTGAAGCAGAGTGAATTGCAAAGAGGCCATCAAAAAGTTACATGAAATGCCAACTTCCTGTAAATGAGAGGTGGAAAACATCATGCTGAAGACAATCGCTGACAGGGGAAGGCAGTGACGTCTGTCATAAAGACTTGCAAAATCTGCCAGATTTTCAGTTGTTTAAATCACATCATTGCATAATTCGGATTTTAAATGCAGTTTCATCCCTTTTAGACTTTAACCAGTAAACAAGTAAAAATTAATAATAATATATATATATATTTTCTTCTTTATGTTGTGTTGAGACGTTTCCTCCCACATTCACCACTGGTTTGCTTACTAGGGATACTAAAGCACTATTTTTATGTAAAGCTGCTTTAGAACAATATGTACTATGAAAAGTGCTACACAAACAACACTGACTTGACTTGGCAAAGAGTTACAAGGGTGCATGAGAAAGAAAGAAACAGCATGAGAAGTGACAGAATGTCTAAAGACACAGCAGGGTCCCTATGCAGAGTTCTTCTTTTTGATTAAAAAGACAACCAGAAGTTCTCTGCCATTTTTCCGGTATCACGTGCAGATGCACAAACATGATGCGTGTTTGATTTTGGCAAGTCTGAATGTACTTCTAGGGGGGTTAAAAAAGGGAGAGGGGATGGTTTTTCCAAACTTTCTTTCTTACACAACTTTACGTTTGATGTGTGTTTGTTTACAGAGTATGATGAATCTTGAAGTCAATTTTCTCCTTCCAAATCAGAACACACACGCGCACATAAAATTAAGTGAAAAACAGCTTATCAAAACATCTTATGGATCTACAACGCTCTCTAATGTTCCATTCAGTAAGCAATCAAAAACGCTTCCAGGAAAAATACCAACATTCAAATTGAACAATAATGAAAGCCGACTGCTCTGCCAAGACAAAAACAGAAACATCTGTGCCAGACGATGTAATTTATTCATTTATAGTCAGCTGAGAGACAATATTTTGATGAATAAAACAAAATTTTCCTCAAGAATGACACAACGAGAGAGAATCAGGATCACATGTGCCACAGTGGAGTTCCTGGAGCAGGTGGTCTCCCTCCCGTCCGTAGTTTCCACACAGACTGTGGGGAAAAAAAGCTAATGTAGTCCATAGAAAAACAGGCAAGGAGAGCCAACAGATAAAATATCTGCCTGATAAAATCATTGGAAGAGCTGGAGAAAAACCCCAATGCTGTTTGTCATTTGACAATGAGCATTAACCAAAGAGATTGGCTATAACGGCTGAAATGGGCAATAAAATTCAAGTACGGAGATACAAAGTGAGACATATTTATGCATAACTAGCCCACAGCATCACAAACACACATTTGTAATTGTGGGTTGCATATGTTGCATGTGCCATTTGAAGAACGCAAGGTGAAAGATGTGCGTTGCTGTGTTAATGATGTCTTTGGAAGTTTGCCGACACAAACCGTTCACAATGGGAGTCTATTTTTATCAAGACAAAATATCATGATGTGATATGCTGCAATACTATTATTGGAATATATACCCAAAAGTACTGTATGCACTTTTCCATTAAGTAGGAGAGAATGATGAAAAATGTGCCAATTTTTACTTATGTTTCTCTCTAGATTATAATACTTAGATATGAATTTTAAAAATAATAAAAAAGTGATATGCATAATTATATTTTAGGATGTCTTCTAACAACTGAAAATGAAAGGCGGCACAGAAATATGCCTTCTCAAAAAAAGTCATCCAACTTGTATATAATACTATAGGTCTTTTCTAAAGGGGTGGCACATCTTACCCCACTGCCCCGTACATACCTTAGTACATACTACGTATGTGAACTCTAAAACAGCAGCCAGATTTAGTCCAAAAAAGTCTGTTTGAGGTGAGGACGAACTTAACACATAAAAGAGAATGTAGGAGAGAAAAAGAGAATGAGAGAGGGAAAACCAAGCGAATGTGTCAAGAGAGACTTTAAGGCATATATATCAGTGTCTGCACCGGAGCTGTGCCGATGTGAGAAATTCAGCCGATTGAGAATGTCTTTCACTTGTGTTATTCGCACAGGAAAAGGGATCAGGGGAGGCAGGAACACAGACGGGCTCAAATGTCCATCCACAGCCGGGCACCAGCTGACGTCCACACACACAGTCTGTCTGTCAACACAAAGAACATTGCAACGGACCAAAAAAAAAGTACAATTGTGTAACAGTCAACAATGACTTGATTTGGTTATCATTTACTCATATTTCCAAACCCACATCTAATGTTGCATTCTGTGGATGTTTGAAAAATCTCCAAGATGTTTCTTCCAATACTATGAAAACATATTGTGACCAGAGGCTGTCGAAAAGCATATAAATGAACAAAAAAAGCAGCATAAAGAGAATCCAAAGAACTTTTGCACTATATTCTAAACTTCTAAAGGCATTTAATAGCTTTCTGCCACAAACAGCCCAAATTGTGGGTTTTACAGACCGAAAGTCTTACTTTTTATACAAACTTAATATCAGTGAAACAAAGTTCTTGTTTGTGAATAATGACCTATTTTTCATCTATTCCTCACCAGTGATGAGAATAACGACGTTATACATAAACAGTGTTTTTTTTTTCAGTAACGAGTAATCAAACAAATGACTGTTTTCCCCGTTACAACACCATTACGGTTACTGACAATAAAATGCGACGTTATTATAATTAATTTTATTATTATTATTTTATTTTTCAGTTCTCACATTTACTTATACAGGGCTTTTTCATTTGAATGGATGCACAGCGTACCTGTATTTGACGAATCGTAAACTCCAGCATGAAGGCACACGACTAGCTGTCATTTCGTCTTACACAAACGCAAAGAAAGATACAGAGCGAGAGAGTCTTATACACCATGCAGAATTGACACACTACATGTAAACAATATCCTTTGCTGTATTTTCCTGTCAAACGGAGACAGAGTTCCTTTGGAATACTTCAGCTTTTAAGAACTGCTGGTTTCTCCGGTAGTAGGCGGAACTAATGTGCAAACGGCAATCTCATCGGCTGGTACTCATTTACACTGACCAAAATTATAAATGCAACACTTTTGTTTTTGCCCTCATTTTTCATGATCCGAACTCAAAGATCTAAGACTTTTTCTATAAACACAAAAAGCCTATTTCTCTCAAATATTTTTCACAAATCTGTCTAAATCCGAAAACCAGTCAGTATCTGGTGTGACCACCATTTGCCTCATGCAGTGCAACACATCTCCTTCGCACAGAGTTAATCAGGTTGTTAATTGTGCCCTATGGCATGTTGGTCCACTCTTCAATTGCTGTGCAAAGTTGCTGGATATTGGCAGGAACTGGAACATGCTGTCGTATACGCCGATCCAGAGCATCCCAAACATGCTCAATGGGTGACATGTCCAGTGAGTATGCTGGCCATGCAAGAACTGGAATGTTTTCAGCTTCCAGGAATTCTGTACAGATTCTTGCAACATGGGGCCGTGCATTATCATGCTGCAACATGAGGTAATGGTCATGGATGAATGGCACAACAATGGGCCTCAGGATCTCACGGTCACGGTATTTCTGTGCATTCAAAATGCCATCAATAAAATGCACCTGTGTTCATTGTCCATAACATATGCCTGCCCACTCCATAACCACACTGCTACCATGGGCCACTCGATCCAAAACGTTGACATCAGCAAACCGCTCACCCACACGACGCAATACACACTATCTGCCATCTGCCCTGTACAGTGAAATCCAGGATTCATCCGTGAAGAGAACACCTCTCCAAAGTGGCAGACGCCATCGAATGTGAGCACTTGCCCACTCAAGTCGGTTACGACAATGAACTGCAATCAGGTCAAGACCCCGATGAGGACGACGAGCATGCAGGTGAGCTTTCCTGCCATGGTTTCTGAAAGTTTATGCAGAAATTCTTTGGTTATGCAAACCAATTGTTGCAGCAGCTGTCCGGGTGGCTGGTCTCAGATGATCTTGGAGGTGAAGATGCTGGATGTGGAGGTCCTGGGCTGGTGTGGTTACACGTGGTCTGCGGTTGTGTGGCCGGATGGATGTACTGCCAAATTCTTTGAAACGCCTTTGGAGACGGCAGTCAGCATGCCAATTGCACACTCCCTCAAAACTTGCGACATCTGTGGGATTGTGTTGTGTGATAAAACTGCACATTTTAAAGTGGCCTTTCATTGTGGCCAGCCTAAGGCACACCTGTGCAATAATCATGCTGTTTAATCAGCATCTTGATATGCCACGCCTGGATGGATTATCTCAGCAAAGGAGAAGGTGCTCACTAACACAGATTTAGACAGATTTGTGAACAACATTTGAGAGAAATAGGCCTTCTGTGTACACAGAAAAAGTCTTAGATCTCTGAGTTCAGCTCATGAAAAATGGGGGCAAAAACAAAAGTGTTGCGTTTATAATTTTGGTCAGTGTATTATGGGCGATGTTTTGTTTTGTTTTCAGCAAATTAGTTTGAGCGAACGCAGACAATGTAATTAATATTCATTAACCAGCTCATTAATCCTTACTGCGTTTCATATGTTATTAGTAGTAGAATTCATAGTAGCTGTGTTATCCTTTTAGCATTATTTTTAATTTTTCCCCGTTTTTTTTATAGAAACACTGAATTACAAACAATACCTTAAGCACCACCACCAGTCCTAAGTTCAGTCAATATGACAAATATGCATTCATTCTGAACTGAATTTTAATGCTAAATTATCATAATGTCAATGTTACAATGCAGCATTTTATACTTGGGGCATCCAAGTTATTTAAGTTACTTTTCTTAAAACGTAACAAGAGTTACTTTCCCTGGTAATTAGTTACTTTTATAATGATGTAACTTAGTTACTATTTATGAGAAGTAACTAGTAACTATAACTAATTACTTTTTTAAAGTAACATGCCCAACACTGTTCCTCACAGACTTGGAATACAGTTTAAGATTCATATGTCAATATTTGGCTTTTTTTAATGTGCACTGTAACAGGATAGATAAATGATATTTAATTAAAAAACTGTTTTTCAAATTATTTTAGTAATTATTATAATTTACTAAAATAATTTGAAATATTTAGTAAATATTTAAATAATTTTATTGCTACAGTATTTTGCATGTATTATTTACTGTCACAATATGCTTTCACTGTATAGAACTTAGCTGCTCATATCTTATTTGTTTGAAACAACATGAGTATATGAAGTTAGTTTTATTCTTGGATGAACTATCGCTTTAACAGAACGAGCAAGCGAAATAATTAGGATCCACTGCAAAGCGATGTGATGTGACAAAACCATCAATCACTGGCAAGCATTTAATAGGATGCTTTCAATTTCAGATCCCCTCCCAGAATTTTCATCTGACGTGAGTGACACGTTACTCTTGCCCTGCTTTGTGTGTCTCCCTAGTCATTTAGAGTGAGCTGATATATTCCACAGGATGTTTCAACATCCCCAGATCAACTATGAGCCAGAATGCACGGCCCCGAAAAAGACAAAAGAGCTTTGTTCAGCGGTCTCTAATCAGCAGAGGACGGTGGCGTATAAGCGCAACCGAACGCCTCTCTCCATCCCAGACAGCATTTAACATCGCTCCTAATTACTGCACCAAGGCATCACAAAGAAGCACTTTCGCTCTGCACAGCATACCAGACTTTCATTAAGGCAGAATGTTACAAAAGGACATGCATATGAAACCTTCGTCTCCATTTCAAAAGTATTTCTATTTTGTTCTTGGAGGAAATTAACCCGAGAAAAAAAAAACACTCTCTAAATCGTATCTCGGTTTGACTTGTTTGACAGAACATGCATCAACACATGAGCATCCCGAAGGGTTGAGGTGAACTAGGAAAATCAGCCAAGAATCCCGCAGTCCATTATTCCAACCAACCTCTCCACCTACATGCAGGTTAATGTACCAAGTGGTAACGGCTGAGACGGAGCCTAAAAGCAGCCGCCGGCACTTATCTGGCTGTCAAGGCCGCGGCGGAGACATCTAAAGGGAAGGTGTAATGTTTCAGAGACTGAAGGCGCGAGCCTGCCCATCGCCTCCCCTTAGAAATCATTAAACTGTCTGTCACATCTAGACAAAAGAAGAGCTCATTACAGTGTGCAGTGGCGATAACGTAATGTCACGCTGAACACATCCAGCCATTGGCTCTTCTGTTTTCAACTCAAATACACATGATGCAATTTTATGACCCGTAAAGTTACACAATAAAGCCATAAAGGAGCAAAAAAAGAGCAAAAAGAAAGGAAAATATATGAGATGAGGAGTAAACATTGAATTTAATGGATGCATCAGAATCCTTTTATGTGGATTCAGCCTTGACAAAAGCAAAATAAGACAAGAAATATTTGTTTCTATAATTTAAACTCCTAACAAAAAGAATAAACTCCTTTGTGGAAATGACTAAGTAAATACACTTTGTTCTTGCTTTTTAATCAATTCCCAAGTTATTATGTAAATTAAATTAAAACAGTGCGTAGAAATAAAGGAAAGAAAATAGATCTGTACATTGAGTGGAGATTGAGTATGCATACTAATGTATTCCTGCTGTTTACTATTTACTTACTAGGGTGTTTGGTAAAGTGCTCTTACAGGTTGTTTTACCAACATAAATTTAGTCTCCATGTTATTCTGGGTGTGTTTTGGTAGTTCAAATAGTAGGTTATAGGTTTGATTCCCAGGCAATGCATTACATAATAAAAAGCATACAATAAATGTTATGCAAGTTGCTTTTTATAAAAGCCAAATTCATGAATGGAAATGCATGATCTCTACACTGTTAACCATAAAAGACTGCAAAAATGCTACAGTAAAAACCTGTTAACTGGTTAATGGCAAATTCCCTTACTATACATGATGAAAAACTCTAATAGATCTATTCTGACATTTCATACATTAAAATACTGTTAAAAGTAATTTTTTTGGAAATAAAAAAGAATAAATAATTTTATAAATTAGTCATGTCTTCCCAGAATTCCCAATGAAACACTTCACATCTGGTTGTATTTCATGGGGTAATTTTCAAAAACGAAAATTACCCCATGATTTACTCAACCTCAAGCTATTCTAGGTGTATATGACTTTCTTCTTTCAGACGAATACAATCAGAGTTATATTTAAAAATATCCTGGCTTTTCCAAGATTTATAATGGCAGTTAGTGGTTGTTGAGATTTTGAAGTCCAAAAAAAGTGAATCCATCCATCATAAAAAGTGCTCCACATGGCTCTAGGTGACGAATAAAGGCCTTCTGAAGCATTTGTGTAAGAAAAATATCCAACGTTACAAATGTATAAATCGTAATCTCTAATTTCTGCTAACTGTCCTATGCACGTTCACATAAGAGTGGCGTTCCAGCAGATGACGTAGGACTTGGGCATAGTGTAAGCTCTGGTGAGAAGTGGCAAATGTGGAAGTGCAGAGCAGAGAGCACAACAAAACACTGGTCACGAATTAAAAGTACAAAACGAGGATTTGTAAAGAAAAATGTCGAGGGACATTGATATAAGCCAAGAGGAACTTGGTTTTCCTTTGCTGTAAACAAAACATGGTTCTTGCGAGACTAGCATATTCTCACCAAAGTTTACACTATATCTGTCTCCTATGCCATCTGCTGGAATGCCACTCTCTCATGAACGTAAGTACGACAGTTACTGAAAGTTAGAGATTACGATTTATAAAGTTTTAAATATGGATATTTTTCTTAAACAAGCACATCGATTCGCTTCAGTAGACCTTAATTAACCCCACAGAGCAATGTGGAGCACTATTTATGATGGATGAATGCACTTTATTGGACTTCAAAATCTCAACAGCCATTCACTGTCATTATAAAGCTTGGAAGTGCCAGGACATTTTTTAATATAACTCAGATTCCATTCGTCTGAAAGAAGAAAGTCATATACACATATGATGGCATGAGGGTGAGCAAAAGATGAGATAATTTTCCCTTTAAGCAAAGTCAGATTGATCAGAAAATGAATAGCATACTTCTGCTCAACAAACAGAACAATCTAAGGTATCATTCATGCACACAGAATGTATCACAGTAGTTAATATTTACCTTGACATTTTGAAGAACAGGTTTGAATTGCACCTCAGCAAAGCAGGCGTGAAAAAAGAAGTCATTAATAGAATCTTAATTAGCGAAAGTGGATTAGACAAACTTCAGTGATCTCCAACAGAGAAACACCTGACGACAGAGACTCATGGGATTGCTCACTGCTAGACACACATGGTTGAGCCCCTCAGAGACATGTTAATAGAATGTTCCCTCGCTAGCTAACAGCTTTAGCTGTGAGCGCGTGGAGCTGGGCAGGATTTACGGTTTGAACGCCTCGAGGGAATTGACTTCAAAGTAAAGTTGACTAAAAACGTCTTTATTTAAGTCACTGCCAAGTTTCAATAGTTTTATCTTCTGACATGCGAAGAAAAATGCCTTTCGGTTTGAGATTAGAGGAAAGCCACGCTAGCCAGTAAGCACATGCATGATGCCGAGACATCTGTGAAGGAGCACATCGTCTAAAAAGCATTACGTTATACTTTAAACACCGTGTTTAAAGTAAATCATGAATGTCACAAAAACATCTGTCGAATGTCGTTCTAAGATCCAACAGGGAACACTTTAACAGATTAGCTGACGATTACATCTACAAATGAGATCTTCCATATGAAAATGCACGCAGTGAACAGACGTTCATGGCTAAGTGCATGTGCTATAAGTGTCGTAGTACATCCAAACCCAACTCCCTGAGAGCTTCCTCTCGGAAGTACCACATCATCCCCTCTGCATCTTTTTCATTTCCTGCTCGCATGGGTTTGGGAGGAATGTTCTGAGCCGGCTGAGCAGGACTGGAATGTATACATTCTGGAATGACTGTCCTGTGAATTCCTCCAAGCAGCATCTGCTTTGTGTTTCAAGACCAAACCCTGCAGGAAGCCATTCTGTAGTCTCTGTCAGTTACGTGGATGTGACTTTCTGCCCTTTTCTGTGGCATCTGCTGCAGAACATAAAGCAGAGAGACATTGTACAACCTAGAGAAATTCTCTGGTTCCTTGCACACTAACATACACATGACACACTCATCTGTCCAAAAAAGAGACAGATGTATTCACACACACTGAGTTAGAATCCAGGTGTGTCTCATTTCTGGGCATGATAAGTGTGAGATCTATCCCAGCATGCATCTGTCTGACACCTCTGCTCTGGAACTGGGAAATTCATCTTCTCAGTTTTCTCCCAGATACCTCCAGCACACCGCGTTGGAATGTGCATGTGGAGACTGACCGGGGCCGGAACGCCCTCCCCATGGAGGCTTCTTCCTTTTCTGTCTTAATACATCTGCCAGCGTCTCACAATCATGATAATAATAGGCCCATAATACCAGTGAGCCTGTCAGACCGACACAACTCTTTAACTCGAACAGACCCCTGGTCTGCATTTCAACACAGCTGGCAAAAAACATGCACGCAGAGCAGTGAATAATTCATGAATTTGTGAAATAACACGCATGATGCCAGGTATGAGGTAATCTAGTGACCTACTCTCATATGCACATGGGATTTTGGAGACAAAAGAAAAACAAAGGAGACGAGATGCAAGGAGATGAAACAAGAGATTCAAGGAGATGAGAGAAAGGTGAGACGAGACTAGATGAGATGCAAGGAGACGAGACAAGATGAGATGCAAGAGGACAAGAGAAAAGGAGAGACGAGATGAGATGCAAGGAGACAAGACAAAATGAGATGAAAGGAGATGAGAGCACTTGCAACACTTGCTGGATTGAATCTGATTGAAACACTCCCCCCTGAAGAGAAGAGAATGAAAGATGAGATTCAAGGACGTGAGAGGAAAGAGACGAGGTAAGATGAGATGCAAGGAGATGAGAGGAAGGGAGAGATGATATGAGGTGCAAGGAGATGAGAGGAGAGGAGAGATGAGACGAGATGAGATGCAAGGAGATGAGAAGAGATGCAAAGAGATAACAGAATATGAGAGATGAGACAAGACGAGATGCAAGGACATGAGAGGGAAGGAGAGACGAGACAAGATGGATGCAAAAAGATGAGAGGAAAGGAGAGAAGAGATGGCATGAGATGCAAGGAGACGAGAGGAAAGGAGAGATGAGACAAGATGCAAGGAGATGAGACAGGAAAGGAGGTGAGACTAAATGTAAGGAAAGGAAAGGAGAGAGAGACAAGAGAAATGAGGTGCGAGATGAGTTGGAGACGAGAGGAAAGGAGAGATGAGACTAAATGTAAGGAAATAAGAGAAAAGGAGAGACGAGACAAGATGCAAGGAAATGAGACAAGGGGAGGTGAGAGGAAAGGAGAGGGGAGACGAGATGAGTTGCAAGGAGACGAGAGGAAAGGAGAGATGAGACTAGATGAGATGCAAGGAGATAGGAGAAAAGGAGAGATGAGACAAGATGCAAGGAGATGAGACAAGAGGAGGTGAGAGGAAAGGAGAGATGAGATGAAATGTAAGGAAATAATAGAAAAGGAGCGATGAGACAAAATTAGATGCAAGGAAAGGAGACAAGACAAGATGAAATTCAAGGAGATGAGAAAAAGGGTGAGATGAGATGCAAGGAGTGAGATGAATTGAGATGCAAGAAGACAAGACAAGATGAGATGAAAGGAGATGAGAGAAAGTGTAAGACGAGACAAGATGAGATGAAAAAGAAGTAAAGTGACAAGAGGAGTGACAAGATGAGACAGAAACTGAAGACATAAGAAAAGTTGAGATGAAAAAAGACAACGTGAGACAAGTAAGATATAAAACAAGAAAAGGTGAGACAAGAAGATAAGAACAGATGAAAAAAACAAAAGATGAAACTAGATGACAAGCAAAAAAATTGACAAGACTAAGCTAAGACAAGATAACACAATAAGAAAAAAGAAAAGAAAAAAATAGGAGAGAAGAGAGGTTTAACACAAATTTATTAAATACAATTCTTCTTCAGTACATTAATTCTAGTTAATTCAAAAAATCCTTAATCATGACATAACTCCTTGACCTTTTGATAAAATATAAACCATATTTTAAACAACAATCATTTAAAAGACAAAATTATTCACAACAATCTTTTAAAAACTGAGAACAAGCTGTTCTTCAGCCATACAACATAAAACATCCCCTACACACCACTTTTCTCTGAAGGTTATTAAATCTCCCACCAACTCATAGTAAGAAAATTCAATTTTCAATCTATTTGCAATTAAACCCTTCAACATCTTCACTGGGTCCACTCCACCTATACCCAGTTGCTTGTTCTTTCTAGTCTTCCAGATTGTCAATTTTGCTGTCCCTATAACATAATTTAAAAGACAAAATATTGTCTTTTTTGACATTCTGTACTTCACACCCCCTATAAAAATACATTCTGAAAAAGTTTCACCAAAACATTTAAACCATTCAATTAAAACTTTAAAAAGTTCCTCTAATCGTTTACAGCTCAAAAACAAATGTTCCACGGTCTCCTCCTCACCACAAAACTCACACTCCCCTCTTACTGCTGGATTAAGATGTGCCACATGTCTGTTCGTAGCTATTGCCCCGTGAATAAGTCTCCACTGCAAATCTCCAGATCGCTTCTCTAGTGGTAACTTATACAGGGACCTCCACTGATCTCTCAAGGGGAAATTTGGTCCAAACCACCTTGTCCACTTCAATGGCTGCCGCTCCTTCAGTGACTCTTTATTAACAGTCTTAACACATAAGTTATATAAATCCTTCTTAGACAATTCATCAATTGTCCATGATTCTTCAGGTTGGTCTTCCATTACACTGGTGTCACAGGTTGAAAAAACAAACAATTTTTGAGGTAAGACGTCTATCTGTTCATTCAGATCTTCTCTTTGAATAACTTCTCTATAATGCCCCGGCAAATAAGAACGTATTTCTTCCAAAAAACGACTAGCCAGGCGTGAAGATCGCAGTCCTGTGAAGAACATTATATCCTCCATAGACTTCCACCCATCGGGATTGACCAAATCCTTTAGCTTTGTACAATTTCTTCTCAACATATTGTCCTGCACACTCCTTGAAGACATCAGTTTACCATAGACTACTGGATTATGAAAGAGTGGCTCCTCCAAGACCCAGTATTTAGGAATTTCAAAGTCTCTTTTAATCTTGAAAGTTTTAGCCCATGCTTGTAAAACTGATTTATAAAAAGATGTGATCTCTGTTAAATCCATCTCTTGAATTTTTATCCAGAAAAGATGCACATCATAATTCAACCCTTCTGCTCTTCGCAAAATTGCACCAGCAGTACGAGTCCATACCAAGTCTTTTCTACACAAAAATTTTTGGGCTGAAAGCAGTCTAAAAGCTTGAATTCTGCTCTTAATGTCTATCAGTCCTTGTCCTCCTTCACATGGAGGCAAATAAAGTTGTGCAGCACGAATCCAGTGTTTACCATCCCAGAAGAAATCAATTAGTTTCTTTTGTATTGAGATCACCAATTCTTCCGGTGGTTCAACTACCATTAATCTATGCCACAGTGTGGACGCAGCCAAATTATTAATAACCAAAACTCTCCCCTTGTAAGACATTTGTGGTAATAGCCATCGCCACCTAGACAATCGGGCCACCACCTTCTCCAGCAGTCCCTCCCAATTTTTCTCCTGAAACCTAGAGGAACCCAGAAAAACACCCAAAGCTTTAAACCCTTCCTTCCCCCACATTAACCCTCCCGGTAAATCTGGAAGCCTTTGATTTATCCATTGACCTACTGCATATCCTTCACTCTTACTCCAGTTTACTTTTGCAGTAGATGCCTTTTCATACACCTCTATACTTTTTGTAAGATTAGTAACATCATTTTGTCCATTTATAAAAACTGTTATATCATCAGCATAAGCAGATAACACAATTTTATTACAGTCACAGTCATTTGGTATTAAAAACCCTTTAAGATCTCTTCTTATTCTTCTTAATAGTGGTTCAATGGCAATGCTATATAATTGTCCAGAGAGTGGGCATCCTTGCCTAATCCCTCTTTTTACAGGCACTGATGCACTTAACCCTCCTCCCACCTTCACTAATACAGAAACATCTCGATATAACAGTTTTACCCAAGAAATAAATCTTTCACCAAAACCAAAAGATCTCAAAACACTGAAAAGATATCCATGGTCGACCCTGTCAAAGGCTTTTTCTTGATCAAGTGCTAAAAAACCCATATTAATATTCTCTTTAAAACTCAAATCAATAGCATCTCTTAAAAGAAAAAGATTATCCATAATGGATCGCTCAGGTACACAATATGACTGATCACCATGAATAACTGTGTCCAGATAACATTTCAATCTATTCGCTAAACATTTTGCAAAAATCTTATAATCTGTACACAAAAGTGACACAGGTCTCCAATTCTTCAAAAATCCTAAATCCCCTTTTTTAGGTAACAGGGATAAAACTGCTCTTCGACAGCTACTTGGAAGACAACCATTTTCAAAACACTCTTTTGTTACTTCATAGAAGTCCTGTCCCAGAATATTCCAGAAATGATGATAAAAGTCTGTTGTTATTCCATCAATCCCAGGCGAACGTCCCAATGATAGTTGTTTAACTGCATCTGTGAGCTCTTGTAAAGTAATATCACAGTCCAAATTTTCTCTCTGTTTAGGTTGCAACTTAGGAAGGTCTTGCAAAAGGTCTGCAACACTCTCTTCATCACATTGTTCAGCATTAAAAAGTCCAGAATAAAAATCAACCGCAAGTTTTCTCATTTCATTTGGATTTTCTGTAATTGTCCCATCTGGACGTCTTAAATGAAGCATAGGATTATGTTGCACAATATTTCTCTCCAGTTTAAAGAAATAAGCACTGGGAGCATCCATATCCTTAATAGAACAAAACCGTGACCTTATTAAAGCATTTTTGACCTGCTCCTGTAACAGATGTTTCAATTCTAACTTCTTCTTTCTTAATACATCACTTTTGTTAATCCCTTCTTCATCATCCAACATCACCTTTTCCATTTCTCCTATTTCACATTGCAATTTTTGCAATGTATCTCTAACTTTAAGTGATAATTGAGACTCATAACTTTGACAGAAAATTTTAATATGCACCTTTCCAACCTCCCACCATTGACTTTTAGTTTCATAATTATTTTTTTGTAACCTCCATTGTTCCCAAAGATGAGTAAAACTTTCACAAAATAACTTATTATATAATAATTTCTTATTAAAATGCCAATAATGCTGCAATCTAGAAGTTGTTTTTTTATTTATGTCTACAGTTATCATGTGATGATCCGAGAAACCACTAGGAATAATGGCAGCATCTATCACTCTATTATTAAAAGACTTACTCATATAAAACCTATCTAATCTAGCCCCCCTAACTACATTATTACTTGCTTTAATCCAAGTATATTGTTTTATCCCTTTATTCCTATTTCTCCAGACATCACTTAAATCATGTTCCTGAATCACTTTAGAAAGTACCACTCCTGATTGAAAATGAGGTTCCTCACTGTTCCTATCAACCTTAAAATCTTCAGTACAGTTCCAATCTCCAGCCATAACTATACAAATATTCTTATTATACTGTGAAATATGACTCTTTATTTTTAAAAATAACTCTATTCGCTCTGAACCAATATTTGGTGCATAAACATTAATAAATAAAAATTTTATTCCTTCAACTTCTGCATGGACAAATAAGACCCTTCCAGTTACTACTTCTTCAATTTTAAAGATATCAACATTTAAAGTCTTTGAAAATAAAACCGCAACACCAGCGCTTGTACTTGAACCATGACTGAGTGCATATTTCCCCTCCCACCATAAACCCCACTCTATCTCATTAGCCCTATCAGAATGAGTCTCCTGTAACATAATTATGTCAATGTTTCTAATTTTCATAAATTCTGATAATATAGCTCTTTTATTTTGATCTCTCACTCCATTTACATTAAAAGAGCCTATCCTTATAAGACCCATATTAATAAAAGAGAAAGAGACAGAGACAGCAAAGAGCAGAAAAATACAGGACAGGAAAAACACCCAGTGCATTTGATTCATTATCCTATTTATTTGAGAACGAACCTTTACACTTGCGCAATTTTGTAAGCAGTTTCCTCAGTCTAAATCTCTTTTTTTTATCCAACTCATCCAATCCAACAGTACGCTGCAATTTGACCACCGATTTCACAAATTTTTCTGTATCCGGAAAAAAATCATTTAATTCTACTGTTCTACCAAATGTCTCATCCAAAAAATCATTTATCTCTTGTAGAGAGTACAGATTACCATCTTCGATTTGAGACCCTGTTTCAGAAAAACCTGACATTTGAGAGAAAGTATCCTCATCCCTCATTTCTACTCTATTTTCATCCACTGGTAGGCCTTCAACACTACTTTCCATTTTCTGATTGAGCATGCCAACTCCGCTAGTACTCGCAATCTCAGAACTCAAAACATTCTCAGCCATAACACCTTGTACAGGTACAGACTGCCTTTCACCCTGTACCACATTTTCCTGAACCTCAATTCCTTCATTATCACTCTGGTGCACCTCAACTATAGTCTGTTCATTTACCGTTTGCGATCGTTCAATTTGCACATTCTCTCCAGCCGGCTCATTTACATCACGTACCACTCTATCCACATTGTCCTCCTCCTCATTCATGTTCGCTTGAACTTTATGAGGACAAGCGAACTGTTTGTGGCCAATGTCACCGCATTCAAAACACTTTAACCCAGCAGTAGAAGCATAAATCATAAATGACTTACCTTCATCTGTGACCCGAAACGATATATCCAATGTTGGCTCTTTTAAAAACATGAAAACTTTCCGTCGAAACGACATCACATGTTTTAATTCCGAACTTTTACAACCCAGTGATATGACTTTTATTGGGCTCGCGATTCTTCCAAACCGAATGAGTTCTCTCTCAATAACTTCATCGGGGATGAACGGCGGCACATTCGAGATAATTACTTTGGACGTTAACGTAGCTAAAGGAAGAATTGGGCAAAAACTCCCATTAATTACAACGCCACTTTCGATAAGTTGTGCAACAAGTTGCTCTTCTTTAAGAAAGACGACTACCGCTTTGTTCATCCTAGATGCTGACGAAATATTTTCGCAGCCAATTTGTTCTCCCACTGCTAACAATACACTCTCCACCGTAACTCCCTGTTCCGGCACACATCTGACGCCATGGCGGAGTGAAAGAGATGGCGCACGCTCACCTGGGAGCGACGCCATTCTCACACTCCCCAATTAATTTAAATAACGACAAAAATCAAACTACACAAAAATAGGATGTTTTACACCTTAAACAAATCAAAAGAAAAATAGCAAGAAAAGAAAAAAAGATAAAGAATATATTTAAACGGACAGTTGAAACAACCGTTCTTCCCCACCACACCCTCCACCACTCTCCTACATCTCGCGAGAAGAGAAGAGAAGAGAAGCATCTCCTTTCCACCATCGTGTCTCCTACATCTTTCCCACGACAGAGCAGTGAATCTTCAGTTCCCACAGTGGCTAAAGGTTAACAGCCATACAGATGAATAACGAGCCCCATGACAGTTAACTTTATGATTATAGATCTCAACCAATGCAGGTATTGACAACCCAATAGAGGTAGAGATTGTGGGCGTGATGAAAAAAGCCAACTTGCAGACTCAACTCTAGTCAGCATTGATCCAGTCTAGATAATCTGGTTCTTTTTAGTCAATCAAAATAATGTAGTGTGACCGGCGTAGGCCAATTTCTAAACAAAAAGAGATTCTTATGAACCAATTCTTTTTAATTAATCAAAAACACCAACAACAACCAGTGTGTGCCAACTGCTAAAAAAACAACTGTTTGAATTGATTCTTTTAGTGAATCAAAAGCATGCAATGTGACTAATTTTGACCATTTTTTTAAACAAATTACTCTTACAAACCAATTCTTTTTAGTCAATAAAAAACACAGAACATAACCACTGTGGGTCAATTGCTAAAAAACGACTCTTATGAATTGATTCTTTTAGTGAATCAAAAGCATGCAATGTGACTAAATTTGACGTTTTTTTTTTTAAACAAATTACTCTTACAAACCAATTCTTTTTAGTCAATAAAAAACACAGAACATAACCGCTGTGGGTCAATTGCTAAAAAATGACTCTTATAAACTGATTCTTTTAGTAAACCAAAAACAAGCAATGTGACTACTTTGGACCAATTTTTTAAACAAATGACTCATATGAACCAATTCTTTTTAGTCAATCAAAAACAGATCACAACCAGTGTGAGCCAATTGCTAAACAAGAACAACTCTTATGAACCAATTCTTTTAGTGAACCAAAATCATGCAATGTGGCAAATTAGGACAAATTTTTTAAACAAATGACTCTTACGGACCAATTTATTTTAGTCAATCAAAATATAGATCACAACAAGTGTGGGCCAACTGTTAAAAAACGACTCTTGTGAATCGATTCTATTAGTGAATCAAAAACATGCAATTCTTTTTAGTCAATCAAAAACAGATCACAACCAAGCTAAAAAAACAACTCTTATGAATGAGCCAATTAGTGAATCAAAAACATGCAATGTGACTAATATGGACCAATTTTTTAAACAAATGACTCATATGAACCAATTCTTTTTTAGTCAATCAAAAACAGATCACAACAAGTATGGGCCAACTGCTAAAAAACGACTCTTATGAATCGATTCTATTAGTGAATCAAAAACAAGCAATGTAACTAATATGGACCAATTGTTTAAAACAAGAACCAATTCTTTTTAGCCAAAAAGTCAAAAACATAGATCACAACCAGTGTGGGCTAATCGGCAAACTCTTTTAAAACTCTTCTAAAACTCTTTGAAAACTGATTATTTTAGTGAACCAAGAACATGCAATGTGTCTAATTTGGACCAATTTTTTAAACAAATGACTCTTATGAATCAAAAACATACAGCACGACCAGTGCAGGTTGATTCCTGAAACAAATTACTTCTTTTGAAGCAGTTCTTTTAATGAATAGTTCAAACAAATTGAAATATCCTCAGATATATCAGAATCAAATCACAGATGAATTGCAATCATTGAGGTAATGGATTCTAGTCAAGTAGATGCCTCATTTAATCTGATACAAATGAAAATGAGTCAGTGAAGGATAAACTACAAAGGGAAAATTATAGTTTGCTTATTGTTGTTTAATGTACTGTTGTGTACTTTGATGTCAGTCATTCATTTAATGAAAACGTGTAAAAGAACCAAATATTCACTGCAACCGCATGTTTTATGATCGCTCTTCAGTTGTTTTGAGTTGATACCGTAAATGCGCAGCTTTTTTAATCTGCTCAAATCCCGATTAAAATAATTCAAGCCTATTTAGAAATCCTGTTTTCCCTTTAACGTCAACTTATCGTACACTTTATCTCGGTTTCTGGTCTGTAAAATGATCTCATGAGCCAAAATGGCAGAAGATTCTTTGTTCCTGTGAGATAGCCGAGAGGCTCACAGGCTCTGAGGGGCAGCGATGTCTGCCGTCTAGATATTGACCCCGCTAAGCTGTCAGCAAGCCCTCATATCTTCCCTCTCATCCATTCATCCCCATCCTTTCTTTTTTTTTAGAGGAAAAGTACAAAGCAGATCTCTCTCTACACGTGGTCTCGCACACATTCGGAATGAGAAGAAGGTGGCACGGTGCCTGTGGCTCTGAGACGCCTGTTGGACGCTTATAAAGAGTAACGGACAACTGCTGATAGCTGATGCGGCATTAAGATGTTTCTCCGCACGAGACAGAGAGAGCAGAGAGGGATTAAGTGGGTTAAATGGATAATTCACCCGAAAATAAAAGTTAACATTAATTCAGAATTGTGTCATTCTAAACCTGTAAGACATACTTCTTCTGCATAACACAAAAGAAGATATTTTGAGGAAATTTGGGAATCAATCAACAATGGACACCATTGACTAAACACACTTTTCATGTTTCTATGTTTTATGGGTACATTTCATAGATGTAATGGGTTTATACTCTACAAACTGTATTTTCTATCCCTTAAACCTACCTCAGCAAAACTTTCTGCATTTTTGGATTAAACTTAAAACTTTAAAACTAAAAAATGCAATTCTATATTATTTATGTTCTTATGGGAACCAAAAACAAGATCCAAGATTTAGTAAGGTAGTACTATCTCTGAAAACCAGGTTAACGCACACATGAAATGAAATAAAATAAAAACAAAAAAATAAATAAATGACAGAAAAAAAATAAATAAATGAAAACAAAAGACTAAATTACACAATATGAAAAATGAAAGAGAAAAGACAGAAACAAAACAAAATTAAAAAGAAAAATCAGTCCAGATGTGTAAGAAAGAATAAAGACAACAGAAAAGCAAAGAAAAGAAAAAAAAGAAAAGGAGGATGAAATGAGATGGAAAAAAAGATGTTGTGAAGAGATAAGATAACAAGGAGCAAAAAGAAAGGCAAAAAGTAGATAGAAGAAAATTGAAAAGTGAGATGTGAAAAATAACGCAAGAACAGGTTAATGAATAAAAAAACCATGCAGCACAAATAGTCTTGGCCAATTATTAAACAAATGACTGACATGAACCGGTTCTTTTTAGTGAATCAAAAGAATAATCAGTGTCTGCCAACTGCTAAAAAAAATGACTATTATGAACAGGATCTTTTTAATGAATCAAAAAACATACAGTGTTGACCAATTTCTAAACAAATGACTCTTCTGAACTGGTTCTTTTCAGTGAATCAAAAAAATAATCAGTGAGGGCCAAATGCTAAAAGATGACTCCTATAAACAGGTTCTTATTAATGATTGAAAAAAACAAAAAAACAAAGCACATCTACTGTTGTTCTTTTTAGTGAATCAAAAGAATGGTCAGGGTGGGCCAACTGCTAAAAAAAAATGACTCCTATTAACAGGTTCTTATTAATGAATCCAAAAACATACAGTACCACTAGTGTTTTTTTTTCTTTTTAGTGAATTAAAAAAACAATCAGTGTGGGCCAACTGCTAAAAAAATGACTCTTATTAACAGGTTCTTATAAATGAATCACAAAACATACAGCACAACTAAGTGTTTTTTTCTTTTTAGTGTATCAAAAGAATGGTCAGGGTGGGCCAACTGCTAATAAAAAAAAATTACTCCTATTAACAGGTTCTTATTAATGAATCAAAAAACATACAGTAACTGGTTCTTTTTAGTGAATTAAAAGAACAACCAGTGCGTGCCAACTGTTAAAAATGACTCTTATGTAGAGGTTCTTATTAATGAATCAACAAACATACATCACAACTAGTGCTGGCCAATTTCTAAACAAATGACTCATTTGAATCGATTCTTTTTAGTGAATCAAAAGAATGATCAGGGTGGGCCAACTGCTAAAAAATGACTCTTATGTACAGGTTCTTATTAATGAATCAACAAACATACATCACAACTAGTGTTGGCCAGTTTCTAAACAAATGATTCCTTTGAACCGGTTCTTTTTAGTGAATCAAAAGAATGATCAGGGTGGGCCAACTGCTAAAAAAATGAATCCTATGAACAGGTCCTCTTAAGTGAATCAAAAAAAATACAGCACAATTTTAATAAATACAATTCAGACAAACAATCGGACCATTCTTACATCTTCTTTACCAGTCTCAGTCAGATATTCTCTCATTTGAGGGCTGTTTGGTTTCTGTAACTTAGTCAAATGGGACAACTGTCCTACATATAAAATTCTACTAGAAGAAATCCACTTGAGACTCATGTTAGTGTGGAGATCCACTCATAAAAACTCAAAGACGTCTGGTTTGGTTTGACACAAGCGCCCACTTCCTCTAATATTGGTACAATCATCTTTTTACGATGAGACCCATCAATACTGCATTTGTTCTGTACATACGACCCATAATCGTGAACTTACTGTTTGTTCTGCGAAAAAAATCGGGTTAGTCAAATTAGCAGGTTTCATTCCATCAATGTTCATAATTATTTCATATTTCGCTGAATATTTCAGGCAGGGTGGAGGCCGCCAGGACATTAACTATTAACGCACTGCTGAGGCTCAAAGGCAAGATGCTTTTATTCGGAGCTGCATCCTCGAACGCGCAGTCTAGCCTTCCCGAGATGAGCGCCTGGGGAGCTGTCACAAGCTTCAAGAGTGACGCTAACCTGAATGGATAGGGGAGAGAGGGGCTTCAGCAGAGCTAATGACGCCGCCTCAGGGATGATCCTCATTGTCATACTTGTTTAAACATGCACGCGCATGCGCATGCGTTCTTGCATGCAGACACATCTATCGACTGAATGCACAAAAAGCCAATAATGAGGAGACTGTCCATCATTTAAATGATCTCTCTGTGTATGAGACCTGCTGAATCAGGTCAGAGGTCAGAGATTAAAGGTGACTAAGTGTAAAACAGCTTAACCATGTACGAATGTTGAAAAATGCTTTTTAGGCAGTTCACTGTGTTCTGAAACACAGCCATTGTCTCTCTTCCTGCCCTCAATCATCCATAAATGGCCTTAAATAAGTAATAAAGAGATTTCTCCCAAAATTCTGTCATAGTTTATATTGTTCCAACCCTATGACAGACTATTTTCCCATCAAGCTCTAAAATGACAAGCAGCCTCATGAAATTATGGTAAAGGTATCTCATTCAATTTTTTTGTCTAGTGAATTCGGACAGCTTTGATAAATAGAAAATGATAAAATAAAATAAAATAAAATAAAATAAAAAATAAAATAAAATAAAATAAAATAAAATAAAACAAAACAAATTAAGTAATATAAAATACAATAAAAATATAAAAAAACTAAATAAAATATAAAACAATTCCAAAAATAAAATAAAATAAAATAAATGTTACATTTAAATAAAATAATATGAAATGAAATAAAATAAAATAAAACAAAACATAAAAATGAAGCAATATAAAATACAATAAAAATATAAAAAAAAAAACTAAAAATATAAAACAATTTAAAAAATAAAATAAAATAAAACAAAAAAATTAAAAACAATACAATATAAAAAATTAAATATTGTAAAAAATATTAAAACTAAAATGAAAATAATATGAAATAAAACTAAACTAAAATTTAAAATAAAACAAAATAATAAAATAATGTAAAATAAAATAAAATTTATAAAATGTTAAATGAAATAATTTAATTAAAATAAAATAATATAAAAGAAAAAATAAATAAATAAAAGAAAAATATAAAGGTAAACAAAAAATATAAAATATAAAATAAAATGTAAAACAAAATTAAAATTAAAGTAGTATAAAATAAATTAAAAATATAAAACAAAACAAAATAAAATATCAAATAAAATAAAAATTAAAATAATACAAAATTTAAAATAAAATAAAATAAAGTAAAATAAATTTTAATTCAAAATTACATTAAATACTATAAAATAAAAAAAAGTAAAATAAAATGTAAAATAAAATGTAAAGGTAAAGGTTCTTCTGCTTCTTCTGGGAGCAGCCTATTCAGGCTAATATGTCTACATTTCTCTTTCCCTCTCTTTTCCATTAATCCTCAATCACCCTCTATCCCCTTATGTCTAATGTAAATTTAGTAGTAGTAAATAAAAGCATGAGCGGTGTGTGTTGCTGGAGTGATTCGATATGTCAATGTATACACATTCCCCTCAAACTGTCAATCAATTCTGCCTCTCTCCCATTAAATTCGGTACATCTTGCCTGAGGATGTGCAGAGTACTTCGGTCTCATCACAGATGTGGACTAACAAACACACGATTGAAACAGCTCTGTCAAACCATGTTTAGCTATGATGAAAAGCAAAAGCTATAGTCTGTGTTTTACATCTGATGCAATTCAGCCAATTACAGTTCACATTTTTAAAAGGCAGGGCAAGCAAATATCTATCCACCCATCCATCCATTTTTTTGACTTTATATATCCAAGATGTTAATTAAGCTTACAACTGAAAACTAGCAACCGGGATGCTGAGTTTCTGCCAGCCAATTAGATCGGCGATTACAATCTTGCCATTTAGTGTACTACACGCATCAGAAAATCCATGAATAGTCCACGGCTGTGCTGTCTGAAGCTAGTAGGGCAGTCATTTAACAAACCCGAAATCCTCTGGTAAAGACGAGTGATGATACTGCTAACACCTGTTTACACACACACACACGAAAAACACAAAGCGCTTTCAGCTAGAGTTGCGAATGGGAACGAACACACACACAAACACAGTAATGAGCTTCACAGCTGTTCAGCTCCTGGCTGGGTGTTGCTCCTTTCGGGTGGGGTAGATGGTGGTGATCTCTTCTTACCTCTCTACTGGATCTCAATTAAACATTCATCTGTTTGCACACCAGCTGTTGCTGCAACCGACTTGCTCCATTTCACACACTGCTAAATACACACGAGAGCTAACGGACACAATGTGCCTCTTTCTAGATCACGTCTACGCTTAAATATAATGAGGTGTCCACGCACCAGGTACATGTTTCCTTATCAATAGAGGCTTTACTTTGAGCATTCAATGGCAAGACATCAAACACTTGGATTAATCTTCCCATTTTCCCTTCCTACCATGAAAGTTGCTCGTCAAACTAATCCAAATCCATGTTTGCATCAAAGTACACAAGCTGTACAAATACTAAACAGTTTCCCTAAGGATCTCAGAGAGGAAGTGAGATCAAACAAGCAGTGTGTATACCTTAGAGAATTACCGTGCAAATACAGGTAGTCGTTCAGTCGTTCTCATGCAAAATGTCTCTTTAGATGCAGCTCTGCTTAAGGGTTTTCTCTCCGAGCTTTCGCCTCATGCACCTAGCATATAAATCTGGCTTATGATGATATAAACACAAAAACAAGAATCATCTTTGTTTCAACACTTAAAACTCCCCTAAGCTCAGAAACCTGCTGCTTTTCACATAAAATGCTCTTCTGATGGAGTCCGCATGAATTTATTATGAAATGACATTGTCAGCGCAGTGAGAGCTGAGCTCCTCCTGAGGGGAGACAGAAAGAGACAATGAGTGTGAGGAGCAATGTGATGTAAGTACAGGGTTTTTTCAAGGTCAAGAATATCTTTGGGGTTAGTTTATGTGCACGGCCATCCACACAATGTTGGTTTATTATATAAATGACCCTTCACAAAGACAAGCTCCCCTTTGTTACTTTGTTGCTACATCCGACAAGCCACACAGTGAAAAATATACTGTGGAGCAAAGAGGACACTGACAATGCACTGACAGACAAGATAGACAAGTTACTTTTGGTGTGAAAAAGTGTCAGCTCAAACAATAAATATACCATTTCGTGGCTCTTTAATGTGTTGTGACAGATCGCTGTAGCGCTTCAATTCAAGCGACACGTGAATCGATCATCTTTTCCTTTAGTTATAGCACCAAATAAACATGAAAGAACATTAGAAGGTATCTTGTTTTAACTGGAAAGACGTCAATACACACTATTTTTCATGTTCAAGTCCACCAGCGTTAATCTACTCTCCTGTCTGGTTTGTTTGACAGACAAAAATGGCATTCTACGTTATGACTGGCCAGAAAGCCTGTCAGTCAAACTCCCTGAGAAAGGTCAATTGCGATTATAGTTAGAAGAATTACAAAATGGTATGTTTACATGATAGAATGAATGATAGATAGAACAACAGTGTTAGAAGGACAAATGTAACAACAGACAGAATGATAGAACAATACACAGACAGACAGATAAATGGACAAACAGATAGACAAGCAGAACGACAGAATGACAGACAAAACAACAGACTGACAGAATGATAGACAGTTAAGTAGACAGAAAAACAGAAAGAGAGAAAACAATGGCCAGACAGACAGACAGACAGACAGAATGGCAGACCATTGATAGACAGACAGACAGACAGACAGAAGAAAGACAGATGGACAGACAAACAATGGATAGTTAGATGGACAGAATGACTGAACGACAGACAGACAGACAGATAGATAGATAGATAGACAGATAGATAGATAGATAGATAGATAGATAGATAGATAGATAGATAGACAGACAAAGAGAGAGAGAGAAAGAGAGACAGACAGATAAGCAATGGATAGATGGACAGAATGACTGAACGGCAGACAGACAGACAGACGGACAGACAAACAATGGATAAACAGACAGACTGAATGATAGACAGAACAGACAGACAGACAATGGATAGACAGATGGACAGAATGACTGAACGACAGACAGACAGACATTGATAGACAGACAGACAGACAGACAGACAGAATAAAGACGGATGGACAGACAAACAATGGATAGATAGATAGATTGAATGATAGACAGAACAGACAGACAGACAGACGAACAATGGATAGATAGATAGATTGAATGATAGACAGACAGACAGATAGACAGATAAACAGACAGACAAAGAGAGAGAGAGAGAGACAGAGAGACAGACAGATAAACAATGGATAGATAGATGGACAGAATGACTGAACGGCAGACAGACAGACAGAGACAAGATAACAGACAACTGGATAAACAGATGGACAGAATGACTGAACGACAGACAGACAGACATTGATAGACAGACAGACAGACAGACAGACAGACAGAAGAAAGACGGATGGACAGACAAACAATGGATAGATAGATAGATAGATTCAATGATAGACAGAACAGACAGACAGACAGACAAACAATAGATAGATAGATAGATAGATTGAATGACAGACAGACAGACAGACAGATAGACAGATAGACAGATAGATAGATAGATAGATAGATAGACAAAGAGAGAGAGAGACAGACAGAGAGACAGACAGATAAACAATGGATAGATAGATGGACAGAATGACTGAACGGCAGACAGACAGACAGACAGACAGACAATAGATAAATAGACAGACTGAATGATAGACAGAACAGACAGACAGACAGACAATGGATAGACAGACAGATTGAATTATAGACAGACAGACAGACAAACAATGGATAGATAAATGGACAGAATGACTGAATGACAGACAGACAGACAGAGACAAACAATGGATAAATATACAGATTGAATGATAGACAGAACAGACAGACACAGACAGACAGACAGACAGACAGACAGATAGATAGATAGATAGATAGATAGATAGATAGATAGATAGATAGATAGATAGATAGATAGATAGATAGATAGATAGATAGATAGATAGACAGATAGATAGACCAATGATAGAACAACAGACAGAACAATAGACAGAGAAAGAATGGCAGACGGAATGACTGAAAGACAGACTGAATGACAGACAGTTTAAGACATAGACTGATAAATGGATAGACAGAACAATGGACATCAATGGGTAAAAAAAGATAGAACGACAGACAGATAGAAAAACATGGACAGAGAAAAACAGAGAGAGCAGCACACCAATGATAGAACAACAGACAGCACAATAGACAGATATACAGACTGATAAACGGGTAGACAGAACAATGGACAGATCAATGGATAAAAATATGGACGGACGGACCTGCCTAAGGGTGTGGTCAATTCATTTAAAATTAAAATCACAGTTCAGAAGGCTTTTGTAACCATTCTTTTCCATTCATTCTTTCTCAACGTCACAGTGAACTGGAGTCAAGACAAACAGAAAGAGAACAAAAAAAAGTGTGCAAGAAAAGCGTAATGGCAGAAGCACCAGAGGGTGGTGGACACATCCTGAAGCTGCCTACCTGCACTGCCACAACAATGCGGTCTGCTAGCAGCAAGCCAGGAGCGTCTGGGAATATACAGACTGCAGCAATTAACTGCGCTGAGAGGGGAATCACTCTGGAGAATTAGCAGCGTCTTCACAGCGTTTCCCAGCAGCCACAGGGTGGGAATAAGAAAGCATGGTGAGGGGAGGAGCCAGATGACAGTTAAGCCAACATCAGTGGGATTCCCTTGTTTGACTAGTTCACCCCTACTGAGCACAAAGTGCCACCCAAGGGAGAGATTACACTCAAGACATCATTACTGAACAAACACACACCCACACAATATCAGTCCGCAGTCAATTAATGACACAGAGGACAAACAGCGGAACGGGATCACTCCTAACTCAGCTGTAGTGTAGGCCACAGTTTGTCAGTTTGTAAAACTGTAATTTGGTTTACATGCTTTATTAGTTCATGAGAAAAAAGTGTTTATTTAATTATTTTATTTGTTTGTAATTTATTACAATGTAATATTTATGACCATATTATAAAAAAAGCTTGTGAATAATTTGAGTGAATTAAAACTTTTTTTCACAATTTTTTTCATTGACAGAAAAACATCTGTCTATCTAAGAAGTTTGCATGGTCAGTATTAAAAATTTCCACATTTCATTTCTCATTTCCGATGTCAAAAAAAAGAAGTTTCAAGCAGGTGAGGAGACTCAAGATAGTAACAGAACAGCACTGGGAACTGCACGGGGGACCGAACAAAAAAAGAGTTCCCCACAAGGACACAAATCATTTTCGATAAGAGGGGCAGGCAGAATCTAGAGCGGGGACAACCCTGTAAAGCTTGCCTTTTCGCTTTGAGTGCCAATGAAAACCCTCAGTTAGGTACAAGCACCAAAAATTGGATAAAGCCTATATCAAAAGAGGTGCAAGAGAAAATCGGTGGTAAATGGCCTGAAATTGTTCATGATATATGTATTTTTTTAGCTGAAGCTTTTTGCTTTTTGTTGTTTTTTTTTTCAAAAATAATACCACTATTTGAAGCTCAGCTATGAGGGATGGGTGGAAAGATTCTAGCGTTTCTGAAGTTGTCACCTATTCTGGGATTGACCAGATTGAAATGATCCAAATACCGATTAATTGTATTAATTAATTGTCACCATGTCATTAATTTGATTATACAGTACATAAATTAAGTTTCAACAGCTCCGTCTATCCCTTCTGATAAAAAACACTCCTTGGCCAGATTGTTCCCTTTAGCTCTCCCCTCCAATCCTCCTTGTTCTCACCCCTCTCTCCTCTCCAGCATCCTGTCATACTTATCAGATTCACCTATGAAATGAGACACTGCTGAGGGTGTTGTTATGACCCCTATTCCCCCTTTCACACACACACTCTCTAAAGCAGTACCAAACACAAAGTACTGCACAGCTTTAATAGAGCAGAGAAAGTACGTGACTAAATGAACAGACAGCAGACCACAAATACCTCTGCTTACTAAAATAAGAATGCAAGAACCTATGAGAAAAACAGACTAAAGTAAAGCCCTATGAAAACCAGTAAAAAGCAGTAAAAAAAAAAAAAGTCTTAAAAATCTGTCATGATTCCAGGTTCTAATAGTTAAACAGAGCTGGTCTAATTGTATATACATACAGAGCTGGATAGATTACTTATAAATTGTAGTCCATTACTGATTACAGATTACATAATAAAAACTTTGAGTAGCAATGTAATCTAGATTACTCATTTAGGTAATGTAATCTGACTACTTTTTAGAGTACTTTTAGATTATTTTTTTATCAAACCCATTTTAAACTTACCATTAAATGTACCATACTTAAAAAAGCAAAGAGAAAAAAAAAAAACGATTTTTTAATTTCATCATAAAATGCATTAGTATAGCATAAAATAACATTACATTAGAGAGTTGACAGAATAGTGAGGTGATAAAAACCTAATAATTAATTCATTCATAAAAATGTAAAATAAAAGCAATTTAAATACTTGAACATTAAACATATGTTAACCTTGAACCACAAAAACAATCTTAAGTAGCTTTTGTTTTATTAGTAATTTTTGATTTGTAATATGCATTGCTAAGAACTTCATTTGGATAACTTTAAAAGCGATTTAATTTTTTTGCATCCTCAGATTCCAGATTTTCAAATATATTTTGTATCTCAGCCAACTATTGTCCTATCCTAACAAACCAAACATCAATGGAATGTTTATTATTTTAGATTTCAGATTACCTATAAATCTAAAAAATCTAAAAAAAAACATTAATCCTTATGATCAGTTTTGTGGTCCAGGGTCACATACTTCTTTTACTGCTAGTGGGTGAATAAAATGTAATCATGTAATCCATAAAAAAGTAACTGTAATCTGATTACAAGCATTGTAAAATTTAATATACTTTAATTTGATTACAAGTACTTCATTTTTGGAATCTGAATTTTTGGAATGAATACATGTAATCACATGTAATCAGATTCCAAAAATTAATCTTTTGAAGCATTATAAATGTCTGTACAATCACATTTGAACATAGTATGCAGAATGCTTACAATACAATGTAAAATGTCAGTTACAGTAAATTGGTTTAAAGCACTGACTTGATGATTCATTTGCACTGTTATTTAAAAACGGTTCACAGAAGCTCTTTTACATGCTTTGAAATGCAAATTAAATGTTAAAAAAATTATATGCAGCATATAAACAACTGCTTAAAAGTTTAGGGTCAGAAAGATTGTTCTTTTTTTTAAAAAAAGAAATGCTTTTATTCAGCAAAGACGCATTAAATTGTACAAAAGTGACAGTACAGACATTTATAATGCTTCAAAAGATTTATATTTCAAATGACATTCTTTTGAACTTTCTTTAAGAACCCTAAATAAATTACAGTCCAACTGTATTCATCAACAAATGAGCATATTAAAATGATTTTTAAAAAAGATTAAGTGACACCAAAAAGATAATAGCTGCAGAAATGTCAGGTTTGCCAAAAGAATAAATTACATTTTAAAAATATTAAAATAGAAAACAGTTATTTTATACTTAATTTACACAACGTTACAGTTTACTGTATTTGTGATCACATAAATGCATCCTTGGTAAGCATAAGAAACTTCTTTCAAAAATCTTACAAGACTCAAACTTTTGAAAAGTAGTGAATACTGTATATATACTGTATATAGATAGATTTTTTTTAAACATTATTTGATACAACATGAACCAACAACTGCTGTTTGTTTAAAAAAAAGTACTCTAATCTAATTGAAAAACACCCTGTTAAGCTACTGCAGTGCCATATTGTGCTTTATGTAATTAAATGGTGTTAAAAGGCCGAAAAAACTGATAAAAATAATATGACGTGGGTGAAAAGTAATGATTTATTAAGCTATATCGCCCAGCTCTAAAGCGGAGCAAACTCATGGATGAGATGTGCTGCTGGGTTCTCTCAGAAACATTCAATTACACAATTCCGCTTACATAACCTTTATTACATAACTTTTTCAATTCTCATTCTTCAGACTTATAACTTTTCCCTTAATGTACAGATTAAAGCAGAAGCGTTCAAATCATCCGCTGTCCCTGACCTCTCATTGTGATTGCGGTCCAATGTAATCCCAGCCTTCAAAAGCACATACCATTTATGATACTTCCTAAATTTCTGTATTTTCAGCACATATTTCTCCATCCCAAATAAATAAATGACAGTCTTTCAGAATGTAGACATATGAGAAAGTAGACAAAAACTCAGACCAGACAAGCCTGCTTTGACGATCATATTCACTAAGGTTATCCTTACAAATCATGAAGAATTGTAAAGTTTGCGGCCACTTTCAAAAGTTCCAGAACGATGTCCTTGTTTGTGTGGGTGGAATCAGTGAGCTCAGACGAGACAAGGACATGAAATTCAGACATCAGACGACAGAGACATTTAATGAAACATGGATGGAGAGGCTTACCTGTGAGTCAGCAGAGGGTCAAGACCACGGGTGGGCAGGACAGCAGAACATAAAGGAGAGAAAAGGAAAAAAGACAGACAGTTAAATTGTGCCATGTGGATTAAAACGACTTCAAGTAGTGAGCAACAATGAGCCCCGGATATGAAAGACAACGCGTGGTACAGGTGTATGAATCATATATTGCAATGGAAAGGTAATGAACAAATGAAAATTAGATGAAATGGAAAGCTTTTGCCAGATGGAAGGCAAAAAGTAGCAGAAAAGTAGAGAAAGACTATTGTACTTGCAATTTTATGTTTGATGTTTCACTGAATTTCAGTTTGCCTGCTTGTTTTATTGTATTATTTTATTTTATTTTATAAGGATTTCTTCCTACTGTCATTATATGTAACCAAGCTGCAAATGGCAGCAATATAAATGTAGTATAAGAAAATGTAATATAATACAGAGCTTTTGCATTTACTTGTAATCTGCATTTACTGCGCTTGTTAGCATAACTAGTACCTCCCCTCTTTCCCATTCTGTCTTTCAGAATTTTATAAGGCGATAAATTCATGCAGAACAACAGTGCCAATACAGCGGTTTGAAATTGTGAGAGTAATAAAGTGAAAGAGAGAGTGAGTAAGAATGAGAGAGTGATGGTGGAGGGCTTTCTAAAGGGGTGGTCTAGGCGAGGCAGTGTGAGATATGGAGGTGTTCTTCCAGCAGGCTGCTTCCTTTCAGCTGTCATCTGTCTCTGTCAGCGCGTGAATTCTCATACACGACTCTCTGAGCTCAGCAGAGCACAGCTGTCTGCCCTCTCTCATGACAGGCAGCAGGACAGCGAGATGCCCGTCACCGCTCCAATACAGCGCACACACAAAGAAGAGCTACACCTGATGCTAAGAGTAGGTCTGAATGGAATATGAACACATTTTAACATATCTAGGGGATAAAATCTATGGAATTCCATGGAAGGAATTTATATATAATATGTTAAAATTCTTTCAACTACTGTTGTTAATGTGCAGAGACCATAATATATGTCATTAACAGGTTGATTTTGCCACATACAATGATATTTTTGAGTGGTCTGACGTGTAAACTTATAATTTTGGTGTGAATTTGAGATGGGACTGTTTGTTTGAGTTTTCGGGAAACCAACTCAAACCCAATGCAAAATATATTTGGAAAAAGTTTTGTTTTTACACTAAACTTGCACAGATTCCCACAAAAATGGCTGGAATTTGAATGTGGGTCATTCCATGTCAACTCAACCAGAGGTCACCAGCTCAAATTTTTGATTTTGTTAATATTTTTTCTGTAGAAAGACAAACATACATAGTGATGAAAGCTAAAACATTAAATATATTGAATATTTTTAGAGTTACAGGCATACAAACTTTGGAAAAAGAATATTTATTACACTCAGGTGTTCTATGCAATTATGTTGACAGAAAATCATGAGATTACAGAGTACATTTCTAGTTTCAACTCTTAAAAGAAAAAAGTATCAGCTGTATGAAAAAGGGCCCACATTTGGTTTTTCTGGCCACTGAAAATGTGTACAAATTACTAATTTACTCGTAGAGCCACATTAATATCTCCATATTCATGGAATTGAACCGTCAAGGGCATTTAAAGGGGTCAAGTACACTTTTTCATGTTGTTTGAATGTGTGTTGGCTGTGTATGTACAAATGTACCCTATAATGATAAAAATCCATGCAGTGTTTTTTAATTAATCTGTAAAAAAAATATCCCCTTTTTCAAATCGAGCCATTCTCAGATGCCTGTCGCTGTGGCGACAGATTAAACCACTGATGCCAGACGGACTATTTTGACGATGTCTGTGTATGTCTGTGTTTTGACGATGATGTGTACAATTGAATAATTTACTCATGGAGCCAAATTAAGATCTCCATATCTCGAGGGCCTTTAAAACAAAGATACCAAAAGGCAAGTTAGTTAAAAAACAGAAGCTACAGTCTTAAAAATAAAGGTGCTTTAAAAGGCTCTTTCACAGCAATGCCATAGAAGAACCATTTTTGGTTCCACAAAGAACCATTCAGTCAACGGTTCTTTAAAGAACCATCTCTTTCTTACCTTTATATAATCTGAAGAACCTTCTTTCACCAGAAAGAACCTTTTGGGAAACAGAAAGGTCCTTCAGATGTTAAAGGTTCTTTATGGAACCATTTCGACAAAAAAAGGTTCTTCTATGACATCATGAAGCACCTTTATTTTTAAGAGTGTACAGATGCGGCCATTAAAAATCCACATCCCACAGCAAAAGCATATTAAGTTTTTTTTCTACTTTTTGAGTTACAGGCATGCAAACTTGAGGTAAAAAAACACATTAAGTGCTTTTTGCAATTTTGGAACTGTCACCTTTGGCATATATTGAAACAAAGATTGCTAAAGTCAACAGATTTTGCAAATATACCTACAAATCTCTGTGTAAAAATAAAATGATGCCGCCAGCTTTCTAATGTCATTTTTGTCTTAAAAATGTAATTTTTAAATTTTAGAAAATTGTAATTTTGCCCCCCCCTCAAAATAGCGGATTAGTCAGTAAGTATACATCTTTTACATTCAGTATTTCGGCTTTTATCGCTATATATGTTTGTCTTTCTACAGCAAAAATATTAACAAAATCAAAAATTTGAGCTTGGGAAGTTTCCAAAATTTGGCTGATTTGACATGGAATGACCCATGAGTTTTCACCAAGCAAAGGTAAATGTGACTGAAACTACTGGTTTAAAATAAGGGTGAGTAATGACAGATTAAAAAAAAAAAATTTTAATTAAAATTTCCTTTAAATCTGAGAATTCTAAATTAGTAATCAACAAATTAAGCAAAATATTTAACAAATGAACCATCTAAAAGCAAGGACCGTGTATAACCTTGTGAAAGACAGCAATCTGAATTCTGCAGAAAGCTTCTTTGTGGAATCCGTGTAGGTCTAGGAGTTATTCTAAGCATATCAAAAGAATCCCTAATAAATATGCACCGTCACTGGTGTGGGATACAGACTGGGTCACTGTGGTGCCAATCTCAGTCCATGAACTGGAAACCATATTATGCCTTCCACATGTTTGTGTTATTCCTTTGTTGTTATTTTGCAGCAAACAAAGACAGATTGTATTCTCATGAACACCAGACAACCGAGTTTCCTTTCCAAACCAGGTCAATACTTCATCCTCCAGCTCCGTTCTATAAATCTCACAAACAGTTGCAGGTCATCTGCACACGAAACCAAGCAAAACAGCTATTACAAAACCCTAAACAGCTCAACTTAATGTGGGTGGCACTAAATTTCACACAAACAAAAAAAGACAACAGAACCCCAATAAGCAGAGCCTCAGAGCTATTATAGCTCTGAAACAGACTCAAAAGAAAGAAAAAATATCTCCATTCCCCCTCTGTGTTTGGCCCAGAGCCCCGTATACGCATGCTTCAGCCAGACCTCTAGGAGTTTACTGCATAATTACAGTCAAAAACACAGGGGCTGATATATTAACAACAGCTACCGCTGGGCTGTGACCTTCTCACTCCTTTTGAAGTGCGTAGTGAGTGAGAAAGGGAGAGAAAAACAGAAAAAGAAAATTAAAATTATTTTGGGAAAGGTCACACAGCTCCCATAGCAGCTTGCTACACTATATATCTGCCATCTATGTAGCATGCTAATTCCTGTCACCGGAGGGGCGCTTTGTAAAATACAATGTGTTCCGCATGTATATGGGCGCATTTACACAGGCCTACTAAACTGATATGACCTGACACATATATGATTTTTTCCCCTATCTGTTTACATTAAAGGGACAGTTCACCCAAAAATGAAAATTCGCAACTACCATGTTTAAAGCCCAGAAAGGTAAAGAGTACATTGTTAAAACAGTCCATGTGACGTCAGTGGTTCAACCGTAATTTTATGAAGCTACGGGAATATTTTGGGAATGCATGCAGAGAAAACAAAAAATTATGACTTGTTAATGAATTTATTTTAAAAATCGGTTGACACAATGCAATAAACACTACCAGTCAAAAGTTTTTGGACAGTAAGATTTTTTTTTTTTTCTCTAAAGAAGCCTCTTCTGCTCACCAAGCCCGCATTTATTTGATTGGAAGTACAGCAAAAAAAGTACAATTTTAAAGTATTTTTCTATTTAAAATAACTTATTTCTATTTTAATATATTTTAAAATAATTTATTCCTGTGATATCACAGCTGAATTTTTAGTATCATTACTCCAGTCACATGATCCTTCAGAAATCATACTAATATTCAGATTTGCTGCTCAAAAAAAAAAAAAAAAAAAAAAAAAGTAAAGTAAAAAATGATTATAAAATTACACACACACACACACACACATATACATACACATATACATACATACATACATACATACATACATACATACATATATACATATATATATATATATATATATTATTATTATTATTATTGAAAACAGAGTAGAATTTTTCTGGTTTCTATGATGAATAGAAAGTTCAGAAGAACAGCATTTATCTAAAATAGAAATCTTTTGTAACATTATAAATGTATTTATCCTTACTTTTGATCAATTTAAAGCATCCTTCCTAAATAAAATTATTAATTTCTGTAATTTCACCCCCCAAAATAAACTAACTCCAAGCTTTTGAATGGTTTAATGCATATTGTTAAGCCTTTTATTTCAGATAAAAGCTGATCTTTGGATCTTCAAAGAATTCATAAAAAAAAATAAAAATAAAAAATGTTTCTTTAACAGCAAATCAACATATTAGAATGATTTCTGATAATCACGTGACACTAAAGACTAGAGTAATGGTGCTGGAAATTTAGCTTTGATCACAGGAATAAATTATTTTAAAATATATTCAAATTGAACAGTTATTTTAAATAGTAAAAATACTGTACCGCTTTTGCTGTACTTTGGATCAAATAAATGCAGGGTTGGTGAGCAGAAGAGACGTCTCTTACTGTTCAAAGACTTTTGACTGGTAGTGCGTATATATACACTTCCCCAATTTTTTTGCACCCTATATGTATTATTCAGTTCTACTTATTTAGCTTTCCTTTACTTCAACCTTCAACCTGCTTTAAACATCCACACCATGTAAGAACTTAAATGATTTTCTTGTTGAAATCCTTTACAGTCATGCCAATAAAGATTTATTGACCCTGACTCAGAAAGAGAGAACTATTAAAAAATATGGCACCGACTGTAACTAACAGTCTAGAATGAAACACTGGCTCCTATGGCCAACATCCTTAAACCAATAAGGAATTGCATTAACAGGAAAAGCAAAATGCATGGGGTTGTACTATTTACGCAGACTTCAACCTTGTGAGATTACATTCTACATTATTATGTTACGTTTATTTCTTTCCATTGTCCTACTGCCACTTTTGCAATTATTAACATGCATAAGTATAGAAATGTTTATGAATAATACACTTCAGCTGAGTACATTATCTCAGTCTGTTCACAGTAAATCTGTTATAATGTTTCACACCTGTTGTGAAATGTGCTAAAAAACTCGAAGGAGATCTGGAAGGTGATGTCACTTAGCAACTTCATTTTCCACATGGCTGTTTCCTGGCTCCGCTTTGAGCGCGCTGACGCGCTACCTTGCGATATCCGGGCGAACGTAGCAATAATATCAGAGCTCTTTTATGACAAGCGAACGCTTTCATTCCCATTACCGTATCTATGGTTCTAACCTGTCATTAATGTGGGAGTGCGGCTGGGTAATAATTAGGCTGATTTCCTTCATTCAATCAAACTTTGTTTTGCTAAACCAGTCGCGCGAGGGGCCCGGGGTGGGCCGAACGGTCCCCTGCCTGCTAACCACAGCTGTAATTTGAAGCTGTTTGCATGTAAATGGACTTGCGTCTGCAAGGTGTGAAATCAAGCCGGTCGGGTTGCCCCTCCTGCCAAATGCAATTACATGGACTCGCGGTTCAGCCGAGCCGTAGCTCCTCGCTAAACGCCGACCCGGACTAATTGTACAGAGCTGTTACGGAACCCAAGATGAAGGAGGAAAAACGAGCAGGATCCTCCGAGCTAAAAGCAGTCAGTTAGAAATGCAATTACACCAGAGGAGAGGACGGCCGGGCCGACAGTAGAGGTTACAATGACTGAAGCACTTGGTGTGTGATAGCCCATTACCAGTCCGCATGATAGTTTCAATCAGCGCATAATAGCCGTGCATTCTGACAAAACGACATTTTTTGCAAGCAACATATCAATCGCAATTATTTCATTATGTAATAACAGATGTTTTGCCATTGCCTGGTGTTGTGGACGGCCCTGGAGAGTGTGAAATGGACTTTTTTTCCCCCCTGTCTGTCGCCTTTCACGTCACAGCTTGTGCGCTGACAGGATCGTCTCTAGAGAAGGACTGTGCGCTTTCTTATGGTGCCATCAGCTAATGTCATTTGCCCGTGGATTCAAAATGATTAGTCACATGGCATTTACTGCTAAGGTGACTGGATCTAAAACTAGTAGCTCCCATGAGAAAATATGCTATTCGGTATTGAATACATATTAGATAAAATGACATATCATGCATTCAGATTTTACCTTTACCATCATCTAACCTGTACCATTATCTTACTTGAAGGAGAAGTTCACTTTCAGAACAAAAATTTACAGATAATGTACCCTTGTCATTCAAGATGTTCATGTCTTTCTTTCTTCAGTTGTAAAGAAATTATGCTTTTTTTGAGGAAAATGTTTCAGCAATGTTCTCCATATAGTGGACTTCTATGGTGCCTGCGAGTTTGAAATCAAAAATGCAGTTTTAATGCAGCTTCAAAGCGCTCTAAATGATCCCACCCGAGAAAGAAGGGTCTTATCTAGCGAAACGATCGGTTAATTTCTAAATTAATTTACTGTTTATATACTTTTTGACCTCAAATGTTCATCTTGTCTAGCTCTGTGTGAACTCTGTTTATTCCGGTTCATGACAGTTAGGGTATATCGAAAAACTCCCATCTCATTTTCTCCTCCAACTCCAAAATCACCCTACATCGCTGTTTCACCCATTTCTGTAAACACTGGGTCGGTACTTCTGCAGCGATGCAGGACGATTTTGAAGTTGAAAGAGAAAATGTGATGGGAGTTTTTCAACATACCCTAACTGTATTGACCCGGAATGCACAGAGTTCACGAAGAGCTGGACAAGATGAGCATTTAAGGTTAAAAAGTACATAAACTGTACATTTTTTTTAGGAAATAACCAACCGTTTTGCTAGATAAGACCATTCTTCCTCGGCTGGGATCATTTAGAGCCCTTTGAAGCTGCATTTAAGCTGCATTTTGGAAGTTCAAACTCAGGGGCACCATAGAAGTCCACTATATGGAGAAAAATCCTGAAATGTTTGCCTCAAAAAACATTTTCTTTACAACTGAAGAAAGAAAGACATGAACATCTTGGGTGACAAGGGGGTGAGTACATTATCTGTAAATTTTTGTTCTAGAAGTGAACTTCTCCTTTAAAATGTAATCATAACTTAAAAGGAATAGTTCACCCAAAAAGAACCTTTTTTTTTTTTTTTTTTTTTTTTTTTTGAAAATAGGTAATCCAAGATGTAAATGAGTTTGTTCCTTCATCCGAACAGATTTGGTGAAATTTAGCATTACATCACTTGCTTACCAATGGATCCTCTGCAGTGAATGGGTGCCGTCAGAATGAGAGTTCAAACAGCTGATAAAAACATCACAATAATCCAAAAGTAATGTAAGTAACACAAGCTGAGTGTTGGTAATAAATTAATAATATTGCTTTCTCCAGTGGAAAAAAGTCTTGTCTGAATCAGGAGAGAAATATGCACAGATTGAATACTCATAAATACGTCCAAAACTGTTCTAAACAAATATGTTGATGAATTTTCATGTCAGAGGACAACATGGGAAGGACTTTTTCTTTAGATTAAAAATGATTATGGACTGCTATTTAGAGCAGAAACAACAATTTAATGTTAAAACGCCTTAATAATGAAGTTGTTTCTAACAAACACTGCTTTTCACTTCACACAGCATTAACTGATGAACTGGAGTCATGTGGATTAATTGTAAATTGTGATGTTTTTATCAGCTGTTTGGACTCTCATTCTGACGGCACCCATTCACTGCAGAGGATCCATTGAAGATGTGATATAGTGCTAAAATTTCAAAATCTGTTCTGATGAAGAACAAACTCATCTACATTTTTGGATGGCCTGAGGCTGAGTAAATCAGCAAAATTTAAGCAAATTTTCATTATTGAGTGATCTATTTATGTGATAACACTGTTAAGTACAATCTTTAGCAAATTTTTAAATCCATTTCAGAACTTTAAAATTGTTTCATCCCTACATACAGACCTCCTTGATAACAATAAAAGCATAGACTACTAAAAATAAATGACTACACTCTTAAAAATAAAGTTTCTTTAAATAGTTCTTTACAGCGATGCCATAGAAGAACCATTTTTGGTTCCACAAAGAACCATTTGGTCAAAGGTTCTTTAAAAAACAACATCTCTTTCTTACTTTTTTATAATCTGAAGAACCTTCCTTCGCCACAAAGAACCTTTTGTAAAACAGAAAGGTTCTTCAGATTTTAAAATGTTCTTTATGGAGCCATTTAGACAAAAAAGGTTCTTCTATGGCATCGTGAAGCACCTTCATTTTTAAGAGTGCATGAATAAATTCAAGTCCCATCCTACATTTCTCCCTAAATAATCTGTTCTCCTCTAAATATGAATGCCGTTTCATAGTGGAGTATATGCAAAATGGAATATCGCTTTAAACATGAACCGTGTGCTCTTCAGAAAAACATGGAAAAGATCTACAGAGCCCACAGGGGCAAAATCCTTCAACATGAGTAGAAAAGCATAGACTGACTCTTCACACACTGATTCAGAGGTGCTGAGGCATTTGGAACTACAGGGAACCCATGGAGTTCAGAAAACAAACAGTACTGTGCAAGTCAAAGCATGCCCTGGCATGTGAGCTCCAAACAACACAGCACAAAGGAGGTGAAAATGACCCCAGAGACCCGTCAAAAACAGCAGGCCTCTCTACGCCTCCTTCCTTTTGTCCCTCAACTCTGATTTTCAGGTTATAGCACATTAAAGAAAAGGGATTTCTGACAAAAAAAAGCACAAACATTCTCTCAAAAGAAAGTCAAGTGCTTTAAAGAGTTCTTTCACGTTCTTCTGATCTGCACCTGAGATCTGTGCAGTGGAGTCTTGCCCATATGCTACTCTTGGCCTCAAGGCACAAGGATGCAACTGCTACGCCTGCTGGAGTTTTAAACAAGACAATGAGGGCTAATTGTGCAATAATAATGGGTTTGGATGCTTGGTTTTGTGTGTAAATCATACACATCCAATGTTTTTCATAAGGTGGGCCTCAGGAATCCCTGCTTTTTTTCTGGCAAGTTCCCAAAACTAAACATGATTTATTTTCTCAGCAGGTGGTAAATTGGGAAAACATCTGTAAAACTTTTTTTTTTAAAGTATTTATGATAATAGCAAATTCATAAGGTACCAACTCTTTTTTTAAGCAAGCTAAAAAAAATCATTGGCTTCTTGCCTTCAATGTGTCAAGAATGAATGAATAAATGAATGAAAGTATGAATGAAAATAAACAACCTAAAATAAATTTAATTGACCAAAGTCTGGGAGACTAATTAGTTCTTTATTGATATTATTTTACACATTTTAGATTAAAATTATGAAATACCATAAGTGGAAGTATGGGAATTAGTGGCCAAAATATAAAACAAATCAAAAATATTTTTACTTTCTTAAAAGAATCTATGATAACAGCAAATTCATAAGGTATCTACTGTTTTTTTAAGCAAACAGACAAATCGTTGGCTGCTTTCCATTCAATGTGTCAAAAAATAAATAAATAAATGAAAATATACTGAAAAATACTATTTAAATAATTTAAGTTTGTGCTCACAATAACAAATAAATAATTTATGACAATAATTCCTCACAATAAGAATAAATAATAATTTATAAGTCAATAAAATAAAATAATAAAAAATGAAAAAGAAACAACCTAAAATAAACTGATTTGACCACAGTTTGGGAGACCAATTAGTTCTTTATTAATATTATTTTCCACATTTTAGAGAAGTTAGCAAAATTATGAAATACCATAAATGGAAGTATGGGAATTACAACCTAAAATAAACTGAATTGACCAAAGTTTGGGAGATTCTTTATTGATATTATGTTCCACATTTTAGATTAAAATGATGAAATACCATAAATGGAAATGGAAATGGAAATGAAATGAAATTAAATTAAAAATAAAAATACAAATAAAATTAAATTAAATTATATTAACATGAACCTCAAATAAACTGATTTGACCAAAGTTTGGGAGACCAGTCTTTATTTTCCACATTTTAGGTAAATCATCATAATTATGAAATGCCATAAATAGAAGTATTGGAATTAGAGGCCAGAATATGAAATAAATCAAAAATATAATTTTTACTTAAAGTATACTTAGTCTCTATGATAACAGCAAATTCATAAGGTACCAGCTTTTTTTGTTGTTGTTGTTTAATTTCTAAATAGACTTAAGCAAACAAACAAACTGATGACTACTTTCTATTCAATGTGTCAAGGATAAATAAATAAATGACATAATATTAAAAAAATAAAAAAATAAATTGAAACATAAAACTATACTGATAAATACAATTATTTAAACCATTTAAGTGTGTGCTCAATAAAAATAAATAATTTATGACAATTTATCACAATAAGAATAAATGATAATTTATAAAATAACATTTTAAATATTTATTACAATTCACGAAAACGAAAAAAAAATTAGTTGTTGAATCATGGTTAAAATACAATTAAAATACAATTATTTAAACCATTTAAGTGTGTGCTCAATAAAAATAAATAATTTATGACAATTTATCACAATAAGAATAAATGATAATTTATAAAATAACATTTTAAATATTTATTACAATTCACGAAAACGAAAAAAAAATTAGTTGTTGAATCATGGTTAAAATGCTGTTTGATGTGAGTGAGTGTTTGTCTGTATGAAATCCGTGACCTGTAATTTGGACGTCCTTCACAGGATAACAGTTCACGCAGTGTTAACAGGATTGAGGACAGATTATGAGGTTGCGGAGGCTAACTGCGAGTTCTTCAATCTAACATTTGACCACAAATAACCCTGGATTACACCTCCTGCCCGTTCCATCCTGCTCATCGCCCATCGCAACACCCAATTACACAGTCAGCTCATGCAGAGGGCGAAAAAACAGCCAGATAACAGACTAAAAAACACTGCTGAATGTGTAAATACACCATGTCTCTGTTAGCGGTTAGCGACAATCAGCACTCTGTGCGGCCACTGTTTGTGATTTGTAAGGGCTTTTTTTAAAGTGTTGCTAATTTGTGTTGTCACAATGATGCCTGCTAAATCGTACTGCCTACAAATCAGAGAGCTACGCAAACTTACGGCAGACGATGAGAGGATGATATAAGCATTCTTTTTGCTCAATGTCCAAACAGATGGGACAGGATTGTGGGCACATGGCCCTTCCCCCATTTCTCATTTGATGTGTTTGCTAATGCTCTTGACCAGGATCAACAAGAGGATAAGAACTTTCCTCATAAGTTAAAGTGCAGAGATATCTGCGGGCGGAAATCGCTCAATAGATATCCAGTGCTGCTCGAAAAATAATCAAGAAAGAGGAAATAAGTCCAGAATGACCAGTGGGTCATTCTCTAATTGTGGGTACATCTCAGATGCACGAAGTATATTTTTAATATATTTTCATCAATATAAATCCCCAATGCTTAATTTTCTAGTACACACTTATATGTGTCCCAATCACACTATTATATGTTGAAAAAGCCATATTTTTTTGTGAAAAAATGATGTTCATATCACATAAAACCTTGGTATTCAGCTGTCCGATTTTGTAAAATTGCTCATTCTACTCTGCACTTAAAGGAACACTCCACTTTTTTTGAAAATAGGCTCATTGTCCAACTCCCCTACACTGTAAAAAACAATTTGTTGAGTCAACTTATAATAATTTGTTACCTGGCTGCCTTAAAACTTTAAGTTCAGTCAACTTGAAATGTTAAATTATACTAAGTGACAACTTAGATATTTGAGTTGATTCAACTTAAAATTTTAAGGCAGCTGGGTTACTTACCCATCTGTTAAGTTTAGCAAACACAAATATCTAAGTTGTTACTTAGTACAACTTAACATTTCAAGTTGACTAAACTTATTTGAGTTGACCAAACTTAAAATTTTAAGGCAGCAGGGTAACAAATTATTTTAAGCTGGCTCAACAAATTGTGTTTTTTATTTTTTACAGTGTATTCAGCCGATCTCTGGGTCTGGTGGTAGCACTTTTAGCATAGCTTAGCAAAGATCATTGAATCTGATTAGACCGATAGCATCTCACTAAAAAATTAGCATATGTGACCCTTGACCACAAAACCAGTCTTAAGTCGCTGGGGTATATTTGTAGCAATAGCCAAAAATACATTGTATGGGTCAAAATTATAGAATTTTTTTTTATGCCAAAAAACATTAGGAAATTAAGTAAAGATCATGTTCCATGGAGATATTTAGTAAAATTCCTACTGTAAATATATCAAAACTTAATTTTTGATTACTAATATACATTGCTAAGAACTTCATTTGGACAACTTTAAAGGTGATTTTCTCAATATTTAGATTTTTTTGCACCATCAAATTCAGTTTATTCAAATAGTTGTATCTCAGCCAAATATTGTCCTATCCTAACAAACATATATCAATTGAAAGCTTATTTATTCAGCTTTCAGATGATGTATAAATTTCAATTTTGAAAAATTGACCCTTATGACTGGTTTTGTGGTCCAGGGTCACATATATTATGGCGATATTTTTACCATTTAAAACTTGACTCTTCTGTAGTTACATCTTGTACTAAGACTGACGGAAAAGGAACTGACGGAGTTTCTTGGTTATTACGCCGAAATGAGGTTATAGTTCCTAGCCATATCGACCTCGAAAATCGCAACTTTTCATTTTTCGTCCGTCTTTGTACACGATGTAACTAATTAATTCATATGTATTATTATTTTTTTAATGATTTATTTATTTAATTTCTAAGTTTTAATAACCAGGTGGGATGCACTGATTTAACAATATATATCAGGCCGATAGGGACAAAGCATTTTTTAAAAAATAAATAAATAAACTCTAAATAAATTAAATGCTTCTGTTAAAGATTTAACAGTGTTATTAATTCCTTGGTGTTTCTGAAGATTATCTTTAAGTGAGACAAAGGTAATCTACATAAAAGAGGAAATGCTTAATTAAACATCCAAAAGCCTAAATACCCTAAGCGATGTCAACAGAAAACGAAAATAATTTGATGAAAGCATTCACCTATTTTTTTCCTTTTTTAATAACATTTCCTGTACATAAACAGAATTGTTACAAATAATTACAAAGAAACTTTTCGAAATGTAATAAGCAAACTATTTATATACTATAAGGACAAGTACACACTCTGTCAACACTTCAAAGCCATCCATACTAAAAAATAAAAATAATACAACAAATGAGTCACTCTACTTACATTCTAATCCATCCAATTAAAATTAATCCATTCAACAAAGCTAAAACTATAATTACTTTCATGCAAAGGGTTACATGATTTATGAGGCCTTTTTATCTCACATCCATATGCTGCTGCACAAAATACTGATAAAATATGTACATCAAGAATTATTTCCTCTCTAAAACAAACTCCAGACCACATCCGTGCGCAGAAAAACAACACGCGCATCCACAAACATGTAAAGTGCGGCAGGCTGTCTGGCTGGGAAATATTCAGGGGCTCATTAAAATAAGGAAAAGACCAAACTTATTTTTAAATCCTTTTGTTGCTTTCCAGAAAGCCTTCCCCCCAGCGGAGAGCCTTCAGAACGCTTGCCAGCTCTCAGACGGCCCGCAAGACGGCAGATGGAGGGAAAGAGAGAGCGGAGGAAAGGCAAGATAAAGATAAAGAGAGAAATATGAGATGAGAGACAGAGAGAATAGGACAAAAGCGCACAGATGGAGCATAATACAGGAAATAGAGGGCAGACACAGAGAGCGAGAAGCATCAAAAGAGCGAGAGAAGAAAGGCTGAACGACAGCGTTGGCTAGTTTGCTTAAGCAAGGCATCTCACATGAGATAAATGATGACCAACAAGATTAAACTGGTTTCACTTCCCTTCTCACCTCAAAGACGTGTGGTTACGAGGAAGTGACTGACTGCTGTAGGTGTGTTATTATAAGCAGTTCAAAAGAAAAGGTGAGAAGGTATGAGAAGAGGTGAGAAAAAACAAGTAGAGAGGAGAAAAGAGGCAAGAAGTGACATTATGGTGACATTATGAGAAAACATGAGATGAGGCAAGAAGAGAACAGGCAAAATGAGGAGAGCAGAGGCAAGATGAGTAGAGGAACAAATCTTGGATAACATTTGAGAGAGAGAAGGAGAAAGAGAAGAGGTGAGAAAAGATGAGACAGGATGAGAAGAAAAACAAATACTGGATAACATTTTAGAAAGAGAAAGAGAATAAGGCTGCATTTCCACTGTAAAAAAACAACAACAACAAAAAAAAACATTTGTTGAGTCAACTTAATTTGTTACCCAACAAGTTTACTCAGTTAAAAAAAAATTTAGTCAACCTAAAATGTTAAGTTGTACTAAGTGACAACTTAAAATTTTAAGTTGAATCAACTCAAATATCTAAGGCAGCTGGGTAGCATGCCCAGCTTTTAAGTTCAACCAACACATTTTTTTTGTTTAGTCAACTCAAATATCTAAGCTGTCACTTAGTACAACTTAACATTGCAAGAAGTATAGTAGTCAACAGTTAAAGTGGATCAAAAAAGTTAATCAAAGTTGTCCCAAGACATGAACGGGTATTGTTTTGATTTTGGGACAACTTTGATGTAAGGTTTTGATCCGCTTCAAATGTTGACTACTAAATATTTCTTAATGTAACGATAGTTGTTTTTTTTTTTTTTTGCCAGAACACAGTAACAGTATTTATTTAAAATAAATAAAATAATATTAAATTATATTATTTTATTTTAATAAAATCAATTAACTAGAGAGAAAATTTATGGGAATTTATGTGGATTTCATAAGGCCTCAAAAAAATTTTTTTTTGTAAAACTTTTAATAAATTGCTGTTAAATTGTTTATGTTTCATGATTTCAATTAATTAGCTTTTTGATTCAAATTTATTAATTTAACCATTAACCCTTTAACTGCCACTCCCATTTTTGAACACAGACATAAAAATGCACTATCCAGACTTAAATTTTTATAATTCATGAATGAAAACATTTTGTTATATGATTTTGATGTACATTTTTCATGGTAATACAATGTCTGATTTTAAAATGCCTTTAAAAGGACGAATTTTGAGATTTTAAGTTAAGTTTTGAGCTGATATATAATTTCTTATGATATCTAAAGCGTGATAGGGGAAAAGGCAACGAAGAAAGTCTTTTGTGACAAAGGTCAGAACTCATGTTATGATGTAGATTTTTTAAGTGGCACTCTTGACATATATTAATCTATTACTTTTCCTACATAATTTCTAACACAAAAATATGGTAAAATATCTATTGAGGAGTCTTAGACCTTTCCAACGATGTATAGTTTGTCATGATTAGATTAGGATTTATTTGTAATATTGTGAAGTAAACTTAGCCGTCCCACGGGGGGGAAGGTGACAGTTAAAGGGTTAAAACAGAGTCTAGAAAAAAATACACTGAAAACACTTAAGTGCAACACCATATCGTGTGAGTTACCGAGCAAACCTACTGAATTAGAAAACTCATGTATATGAAGCTGTATATGTGATGACAACAGTCAGAAGTATCACTTTTCAAAATGCGCAGGATGTTAAATTTGTTCTGAAATCATA